>NW_028122084.1:0-52136 GCF_965194805.1 Balaenoptera borealis | reverse complement strand
CGAGGCACGCAGAGCTTGCCCTGTGGAAACTTAGGCACTACCCTGAGGCTCAGGGTGGCCTTGCGCTTTCCCAGGAGGAACGAGGTCTGCGGGATTAACTCTCCTCCAGCGTGACAGGAACCCTGTTCCTCGGGTGAAAGTGCTCGTTTGCTACTCAAGCGTACCTCTGGAGGCTATAACCTGGGCAACTTCAAGTTTGGCAAGCAGCCCCTGAGACACTACAATCCAAGCTTCCAAAAGGAAAAGGCTGCTTTTGTCGGAAGAGCCACCTACCCTTGTTAGCCCCCAGCATAAGTACCTGCAGGATGTCAGCTGCGAAGGGAAACAAACGGGACACACTGGGCACCTGAGAAGCTCCGCTCGACACTTGCAAGCAGCCTGTTTCTCTGGGGAAACATACTCGTTTCCTCCCCGGGCGTGCCTGCCGTGAGTAGAAGCTGGGCCTTCCTAGGGTTTTGCAAACAGCTCCGAGGCTACAAGAATCCACATTTCCAAAGGGGAAAAGACTGCTTTTTGAAGTGGGCCACCTATCCTAGTTCACAGCAAACATGAGTCCCTGCAGTAGTGGAGCTGCCGAGGGAGAGCATGGCGAAACCCTGGCAACTTCGCTAAATAACTTTTACTGTGCAGGCTTCGAACTGTGGCAAGTTCCCTGAAGGAGGGCTGGCCTGAGCGAGGCCTAGTTGGCTCTACCTCTTCCGTGGGCCTAGCAGGGTAAAGGAGGAAGTGTGTTCTTTGCTCAGCTTGGACCTCACTTAGACGTCCTGCTAAACCAACGAGCCAGTCGGTGTGAGCTCCTGGATGGAAGGCTGAGCAGAGTGATTTTCTGAGTGCAGGTAGGGCCCTGGTCCTCACTGAGTGCACTTTCCCCATCTCATGAGAGCGGCTCAGACTGTCTTGGTGAGCTGGGTAAGCTGCGACAACCTAGGTTTCCAAAGGAAGACAGAGAGCAGTGTGCCGCCTTGGGCTCTGCATGCAAGAATTGTTCTGAAGGGCCTACACGGCTGCTTGTTGCTCAGCAGGCAGAGAGGAGACGTGGGGGGGGATCCGTGTGGTAGCATGGGAAACGGTGCGGAGGTCAGAGTGCTTGGAGTCCTGAAAGCTATCCTCGCGTTCCATTGAAGCACAACAACGGTGGAGACCTCATGGAAACCGAGGCACGCAGAGCTTGCCCGTTGGAAACTTAGGCACTACCCTGAGGCTCAGGGTGGCCTTGCGCTTTCCCAGGAGGAAGGAGGTCTGCGGGATTAACTCTCCTCCAGCGTGACAGGAACCCTGTTCTTCGGTAGAAGTGCTCGTTTGCTACGCAAGCGTACCTCTGGAGGCTATAACCTGGGCAACTTCAAGGTTTGGCAAGCAGCCCCTGAGACACTACAATCCAAGCTTCCAAAGGGAAAAGGCTGCTTTTGTCGGCAGAGCCAACCAACTCTTGTTAGCACCCAGCATAAGTACCTGCAGTACGGGAGCTGCGAAGGGAAACAAACGGGACACACTGGGCACCTGAGAAGCTCCCCTCGACACTTGCAAGCAGCCTGTTTCTCTGGGGAAACATACTCGTTTCCCCCCCGGGCGTGCCTGCCGTGAGTAGAAGCTGGGCCTTCCTAGGGTTTTGCAAACAGCTCCGAGGCTACAAGAATCCACATTTCCAAAGGGGAAAAGACTGCTTTTTGAAGTGGGCCACCCATCCTAGTTCACAGCAAACATGAGTCCCTGCAGTAGTGGAGCTGCCGAGGGAGAGCATGGCGAAATCTTGGCAACTTCGCTAAGTATCTTTTACTGTGCAGGCTTCGAAGTGTGGCAAGATCCCTGAAGGAGGGCTGGCCTGAGCGAGGCCTAGTTGGCCCTACCTCTTCCGTGGGCCTAGCAGGGTAAAGGAGGAAGTGTGCTCTTTGCTCAGCTTGGACCTCACTTAGACGTCCTGCTAAACCAACGAGCCAGTCGGTGTGAGCTCCTGGATGGAAGGCTGAGCAGAGTGATTTTCTGAGTGCAGGTAGGGCCCTGGTCCTCACTGAGTCCACGTCTCCCAGCTCATGAGAACGGCTCAGACTGTCTTCGTGAGCTGGGGCAAGCTGCGACCACCTAGGTTTCCAAAGGAAGACAGAGAGCAGTGTGCCGCCTTGGGTTCTGCATGCAAGAAGTGTTCCGAAGGGCCTACACGGCTGCTTGTTGCTCAGCAGGCAGAGAGGAGACGTGGGGGGATCTGTGTGGTAGCATGGGAAATGGTGCGGAGGTCAGAGTGCTTGGAGTCCTGAAAGCTATCCTCGCGTTCCATTGAAGCACAACAACGATGGAGACCTCATGGAAACCGAGGCACGCAGAGCTTGCCCTGTGGAAACTTAGGCACTACCCTGAGGCTCAGGGTGGCCTTGCGCTTTCCCAGGAGGAACGAGGTCTGCGGGATTAACTCTCCTCCAGCGTGACAGGAACCCTGTTCCTCGGGTGAAAGTGCTCGTTTGCTACTCAAGCGTACCTCTGGAGGCTATAACCTGGGCAACTTCAAGGTTTGGCAAGCAGCCCCTGAGACACTACAATCCAAGCTTCCAAAAGGAAAAGGCTGCTTTTGTCGGAAGAGCCACCTACCCTTGTTAGCCCCCAGCATAAGTACCTGCAGGATGTCAGCTGCGAAGGGAAACAAACGGGACACACTGGGCACCTGAGAAGCTCCGCTCGACACTTGCAAGCAGCCTGTTTCTCTGGGGAAACATACTCGTTTCCTCCCCGGGCGTGCCTGCCGTGAGTAGAAGCTGGGCCTTCCTAGGGTTTTGCAAACAGCTCCGAGGCTACAAGAATCCACATTTCCAAAGGGGAAAAGACTGCTTTTTGAAGTGGGCCACCTATCCTAGTTCACAGCAAACATGAGTCCCTGCAGTAGTGGAGCTGCCGAGGGAGAGCATGGCGAAACCCTGGCAACTTCGCTAAATAACTTTTACTGTGCAGGCTTCGAACTGTGGCAAGTTCCCTGAAGGAGGGCTGGCCTGAGCGAGGCCTAGTTGGCTCTACCTCTTCCGTGGGCCTAGCAGGGTAAAGGAGGAAGTGTGTTCTTTGCTCAGCTTGGACCTCACTTAGACGTCCTGCTAAACCAACGAGCCAGTCGGTGTGAGCTCCTGGATGGAAGGCTGAGCAGAGTGATTTTCTGAGTGCAGGTAGGGCCCTGGTCCTCACTGAGTGCACTTTCCCCATCTCATGTGAGCGGCTCAGACTGTCTTGGTGAGCTGGGTAAGCTGCGACAACCTAGGTTTCCAAAGGAAGACAGAGAGCAGTGTGCCGCCTTGGGCTCTGCATGCAAGAATTGTTCTGAAGGGCCTACACGGCTGCTTGTTGCTCAGCAGGCAGAGAGGAGACGTGGGGGGGGATCCGTGTGGTAGCATGGGAAACGGTGCGGAGGTCAGAGTGCTTGGAGTCCTGAAAGCTATCCTCGCGTTCCATTGAAGCACAACAACGGTGGAGACCTCATGGAAACCGAGGCACGCAGAGCTTGCCCGTTGGAAACTTAGGCACTACCCTGAGGCTCAGGGTGGCCTTGCGCTTTCCCAGGAGGAAGGAGGTCTGCGGGATTAACTCTCCTCCAGCGTGACAGGAACCCTGTTCTTCGGTAGAAAGTGCTCGTTTGCTACGCAAGCGTACCTGCGGAGGCTATAACCTGGGCAACTTCAAGGTTTGGCAAGCAGCCCCTGAGACACTACAATCCAAGCTTCCAAAGGGAAAAGGCTGCTTTTGTCGGCAGAGCCAACCAACTCTTGTTAGCACCCAGCATAAGTACCTGCAGTACGGGAGCTGCGAAGGGAAACAAACGGGACACACTGGGCACCTGAGAAGCTCCCCTCGACACTTGCAAGCAGCCTGTTTCTCTGGGGAAACATACTCGTTTCCCCCCCGGGCGTGCCTGCCGTGAGTAGAAGCTGGGCCTTCCTAGGGTTTTGCAAACAGCTCCGAGGCTACAAGAATCCACATTTCCAAAGGGGAAAAGACTGCTTTTTGAAGTGGGCCACCCATCCTATTTCACAGCAAACATGAGTCCCTGCAGTAGTGGAGCTGCCGAGGGAGAGCATGGCGAAATCTTGGCAACTTCGCTAAGTATCTTTTACTGTGCAGGCTTCGAAGTGTGGCAAGATCCCTGAAGGAGGGCTGGCCTGAGCGAGGCCTAGTTGGCCCTACCTCTTCCGTGGGCCTAGCAGGGTAAAGGAGGAAGTGTGCTCTTTGCTCAGCTTGGACCTCACTTAGACGTCCTGCTAAACCAACGAGCCAGTCGGTGTGAGCTCCTGGATGGAAGGCTGAGCAGAGTGATTTTCTGAGTGCAGGTAGGGCCCTGGTCCTCACTGAGTCCACGTCTCCCAGCTCATGAGAACGGCTCAGACTGTCTTCGTGAGCTGGGGCAAGCTGCGACCACCTAGGTTTCCAAAGGAAGACAGAGAGCAGTGTGCCGCCTTGGGTTCTGCATGCAAGAAGTGTTCCGAAGGGCCTACACGGCTGCTTGTTGCTCAGCAGGCAGAGAGGAGACGTGGGGGGATCTGTGTGGTAGCATGGGAAATGGTGCGGAGGTCAGAGTGCTTGGAGTCCTGAAAGCTATCCTCGCGTTCCATTGAAGCACAACAACGATGGAGACCTCATGGAAACCGAGGCACGCAGAGCTTGCCCTGTGGAAACTTAGGCACTACCCTGAGGCTCAGGGTGGCCTTGCGCTTTCCCAGGAGGAACGAGGTCTGCGGGATTAACTCTCCTCCAGCGTGACAGGAACCCTGTTCCTCGGGTGAAAGTTTTCGTTTGCTACTCAAGCGTACCTCTGGAGGCTATAACCTGGGCAACTTCAAGGTTTGGCAAGCAGCCCCTGAGACACTACAATCCAAGCTTCCAAAAGGAAAAGGCTGCTTTTGTCGGAAGAGCCACCTACCCTTGTTAGCCCCCAGCATAAGTACCTGCAGGATGTCAGCTGCGAAGGGAAACAAACGGGACACACTGGGCACCTGAGAAGCTCCGCTCGACACTTGCAAGCAGCCTGTTTCTCTGGGGAAACATACTCGTTTCCTCCCCGGGCGTGCCTGCCGTGAGTAGAAGCTGGGCCTTCCTAGGGTTTTGCAAACAGCTCCGAGGCTACAAGAATCCACATTTCCAAAGGGGAAAAGACTGCTTTTTGAAGTGGGCCACCTATCCTAGTTCACAGCAAACATGAGTCCCTGCAGTAGTGGAGCTGCCGAGGGAGAGCATGGCGAAACCCTGGCAACTTCGCTAAATAACTTTTACTGTGCAGGCTTCGAACTGTGGCAAGTTCCCTGAAGGAGGGCTGGCCTGAGCGAGGCCTAGTTGGCTCTACCTCTTCCGTGGGCCTAGCAGGGTAAAGGAGGAAGTGTGTTCTTTGCTCAGCTTGGACCTCACTTAGACGTCCTGCTAAACCAACGAGCCAGTCGGTGTGAGCTCCTGGATGGAAGGCTGAGCAGAGTGATTTTCTGAGTGCAGGTAGGGCCCTGGTCCTCACTGAGTGCACTTTCCCCATCTCATGAGAGCGGCTCAGACTGTCTTGGTGAGCTGGGTAAGCTGCGACAACCTAGGTTTCCAAAGGAAGACAGAGAGCAGTGTGCCGCCTTGGGCTCTGCATGCAAGAATTGTTCTGAAGGGCCTACACGGCTGCTTGTTGCTCAGCAGGCAGAGAGGAGACGTGGGGGGGGATCCGTGTGGTAGCATGGGAAACGGTGCGGAGGTCAGAGTGCTTGGAGTCCTGAAAGCTATCCTCGCGTTCCATTGAAGCACAACAACGGTGGAGACCTCATGGAAACCGAGGCACGCAGAGCTTGCCCGTTGGAAACTTAGGCACTACCCTGAGGCTCAGGGTGGCCTTGCGCTTTCCCAGGAGGAAGGAGGTCTGCGGGATTAACTCTCCTCCAGCGTGACAGGAACCCTGTTCTTCGGTAGAAAGTGCTCGTTTGCTACGCAAGCGTACCTGCGGAGGCTATAACCTGGGCAACTTCAAGGTTTGGCAAGCAGCCCCTGAGACACTACAATCCAAGCTTCCAAAGGGAAAAGGCTGCTTTTGTCGGCAGAGCCAACCAACTCTTGTTAGCACCCAGCATAAGTACCTGCAGTACGGGAGCTGCGAAGGGAAACAAACGGGACACACTGGGCACCTGAGAAGCTCCCCTCGACACTTGCAAGCAGCCTGTTTCTCTGGGGAAACATACTCGTTTCCCCCCCGGGCGTGCCTGCCGTGAGTAGAAGCTGGGCCTTCCTAGGGTTTTGCAAACAGCTCCGAGGCTACAAGAATCCACATTTCCAAAGGGGAAAAGACTGCTTTTTGAAGTGGGCCACCCATCCTAGTTCACAGCAAACATGAGTCCCTGCAGTAGTGGAGCTGCCGAGGGAGAGCATGGCGAAATCTTGGCAACTTCGCTAAGTATCTTTTACTGTGCAGGCTTCGAAGTGTGGCAAGATCCCTGAAGGAGGGCTGGCCTGAGCGAGGCCTAGTTGGCCCTACCTCTTCCGTGGGCCTAGCAGGGTAAAGGAGGAAGTGTGCTCTTTGCTCAGCTTGGACCTCACTTAGACGTCCTGCTAAACCAACGAGCCAGTCGGTGTGAGCTCCTGGATGGAAGGCTGAGCAGAGTGATTTTCTGAGTGCAGGTAGGGCCCTGGTCCTCACTGAGTCCACGTCTCCCAGCTCATGAGAACGGCTCAGACTGTCTTCGTGAGCTGGGGCAAGCTGCGACCACCTAGGTTTCCAAAGGAAGACAGAGAGCAGTGTGCCGCCTTGGGTTCTGCATGCAAGAAGTGTTCCGAAGGGCCTACACGGCTGCTTGTTGCTCAGCAGGCAGAGAGGAGACGTGGGGGGATCTGTGTGGTAGCATGGGAAATGGTGCGGAGGTCAGAGTGCTTGGAGTCCTGAAAGCTATCCTCGCGTTCCATTGAAGCACAACAACGATGGAGACCTCATGGAAACCGAGGCACGCAGAGCTTGCCCTGTGGAAACTTAGGCACTACCCTGAGGCTCAGGGTGGCCTTGCGCTTTCCCAGGAGGAACGAGGTCTGCGGGATTAACTCTCCTCCAGCGTGACAGGAACCCTGTTCCTCGGGTGAAAGTGCTCGTTTGCTACTCAAGCGTACCTCTGGAGGCTATAACCTGGGCAAATTCAAGGTTTGGCAAGCAGCCCCTGAGACACTACAATCCAAGCTTCCAAAAGGAAAAGGCTGCTTTTGTCGGAAGAGCCACCTACCCTTGTTAGCCCCCAGCATAAGTACCTGCAGGATGTCAGCTGCGAAGGGAAACAAACGGGACACACTGGGCACCTGAGAAGCTCCGCTCGACACTTGCAAGCAGCCTGTTTCTCTGGGGAAACATACTCGTTTCCTCCCCGGGCGTGCCTGCCGTGAGTAGAAGCTGGGCCTTCCTAGGGTTTTGCAAACAGCTCCGAGGCTACAAGAATCCACATTTCCAAAGGGGAAAAGACTGCTTTTTGAAGTGGGCCACCTATCCTAGTTCACAGCAAACATAAGTCCCTGCAGTAGTGGAGCTGCCGAGGGAGAGCATGGCGAAACCCTGGCAACTTCGCTAAATAACTTTTACTGTGCAGGCTTCGAACTGTGGCAAGTTCCCTGAAGGAGGGCTGGCCTGAGCGAGGCCTAGTTGGCTCTACCTCTTCCGTGGGCCTAGCAGGGTAAAGGAGGAAGTGTGTTCTTTGCTCAGCTTGGACCTCACTTAGACGTCCTGCTAAACCAACGAGCCAGTCGGTGTGAGCTCCTGGATGGAAGGCTGAGCAGAGTGATTTTCTGAGTGCAGGTAGGGCCCTGGTCCTCACTGAGTGCACTTTCCCCATCTCATGTGAGCGGCTCAGACTGTCTTGGTGAGCTGGGTAAGCTGCGACAACCTAGGTTTCCAAAGGAAGACAGAGAGCAGTGTGCCGCCTTGGGCTCTGCATGCAAGAATTGTTCTGAAGGGCCTACACGGCTGCTTGTTGCTCAGCAGGCAGAGAGGAGACGTGGGGGGGGATCCGTGTGGTAGCATGGGAAACGGTGCGGAGGTCAGAGTGCTTGGAGTCCTGAAAGCTATCCTCGCGTTCCATTGAAGCACAACAACGGTGGAGACCTCATGGAAACCGAGGCACGCAGAGCTTGCCCGTTGGAAACTTAGGCACTACCCTGAGGCTCAGGGTGTCCTTGCGTTTTCCCAGGAGGAAGGAGGTCTGCGGGATTAACTCTCCTCCAGCGTGACAGGAACCCTGTTCTTCGGTAGAAAGTGCTCGTTTGCTACGCAAGCGTACCTGCGGAGGCTATAACCTGGGCAACTTCAAGGTTTGGCAAGCAGCCCCTGAGACACTACAATCCAAGCTTCCAAAGGGAAAAGGCTGCTTTTGTCGGCAGAGCCAACCAACTCTTGTTAGCACCCAGCATAAGTACCTGCAGTACGGGAGCTGCGAAGGGAAACAAACGGGACACACTGGGCACCTGAGAAGCTCCCCTCGACACTTGCAAGCAGCCTGTTTCTCTGGGGAAACATACTCGTTTCCTGCCGGGGCGTGCCTGCAGTGAGTAGAAGCTGGGCCTTCCTAGGGTTTCGCAAACAGCTCCTAGGCTACAAGAATCCACCTTTCCAAAGGGGAAAAGACTGCTTTTTGAAGTGGGCCACCTAACCTAGTTCACAGCAAACATGGTTCCGTGCAGTAGTGGAGCTGCCGAGGGAGAGCATGGCGAAACCCTGGCAACTTCGCTAAGTATCTTTTACTGTGCAGGCTTCGAACTGTGGCAAGATCCCTGAAGGAGGGCTGGCCTGAGCGAGGCCTAGTTGTCTCTACCTCTTCCGGGGGCCTAGCAGGGTAAAGGAGGAATTGTGCTCTTGCTCAGCTTGGACCTCACTTAGACGTCCTGCTAAACCAACGAGCCAGTCGGTGTGAGTTTCTGGATGGAAGGCTGAGCAGAGTGATTTTCTGTGTGCAGGTAGGGCCCTGGTCCTCACTGAGTCCACGTTCCCCCGCTCATGAAACCGGCTCAGACTGTCTTCGTGAGCTGGGTAAGCTCCGACAACCTAGGTTTCCAAAGGAAGACAGAGAGCAGTGTCCCGCCTTGGGCTCTGCATGCAAGAAGTGTTCTGAAGGGCCTACACGGCTGCTTGTTGCTCAGCAGGCAGAGAGGAGACGTGGGGGGGATCCGTGTGGTAGCATGGGAAACCGTGCGGAGGCCAGAGTGCTTGGAGTCCTGAAAGCTATCCTCGCGTTCCATTGAAGCACAACAACGGTGGAGACCTCATGGAAACCGAGGCACGCAGAGCTTGCACGGAGCAAACTTAGGCACTACCCTGA
Organism: Balaenoptera borealis; assembly: GCF_965194805.1. Classification (NCBI taxonomy): domain Eukaryota; kingdom Metazoa; phylum Chordata; class Mammalia; order Artiodactyla; family Balaenopteridae; genus Balaenoptera; species Balaenoptera borealis. Next base: position 42,861 of record NW_028122084.1, on the reverse strand, counting down.
GGCTCAGGGTGGCCTTGCGCTTTCCCAGGAGGAAGGAGGTCTGCGGGATTAACTCTCCTCCAGCGTGACAGGAACCCTGTTCCTCGGGTGAAAGTGCTCGTTTGCTACTCAAGCGTACCTCTGGAGGCTATAACCTGGGCAACTTCAAGGTTAGGCAAGCAGCCCCTGAGACACTACAATCCAAGCTTCCAAAAGGAAAAGGCTGCTTTTGTCGGAAGAGCCACCTACCCTTGTTAGCCCCCAGCATAAGTACCTGCAGGATGTCAGCTGCGAAGGGAAACAAACGGGACACACTGGGCACCTGAGAAGCTCCGCTCGACACTTGCAAGCAGCCTGTTTCTCTGGGGAAACATACTCGTTTCCTCCCCGGGCGTGCCTGCCGTGAGTAGAAGCTGGGCCTTCCTAAGGTTTTGCAAACAGCTCCGAGGCTACAAGAATCCACATTTCCAAAGGGGAAAAGACTGCTTTTTGAAGTGGGCCACCTATCCTAGTTCACAGCAAACATGAGACCCTGCAGTAGTGGAGCTGCCGAGGGAGAGCATGGCGAAACCCTGGCAACTTCGCTGAATAACTTTTACTGTGCAGGCTTCGAACTGTGGCAAGATCCCTGAAGGAGGGCTGGCCTGAGCGAGGCCTAGTTGGCTCTACCTCTTCTGTGGGCCTAGCAGGGTAAAGGAGGAAGTGTGTTCTTTGCTCAGCTTGGACCTCACTTAGACGTCCTGCTAAACCAACGAGCCAGTCGGAGTGAGCTCCTGGATGGAAGGCTGAGCAGAGTGATTTTCCGACTGCAGGTAGGGCCCTGGTCCTCACTGAGTCCACTTTCCCCATCTCATGAGAGAGGCTCTGACTGTCTTGGTGAGCTGGGTAAGCTGGGACAACCTAGGTTTCCAAAGGAAGACAGAGAGCAGTGTGCCACCTTGGGCTCTGCATGCAGAAGTGTTCTGAAGGGCCTACACGGCTGCTTGTTGCTCAGCAGGCAGAGAGGAGACGTGGGGGGGGATCCGTGTGGTAGCATGGGAAACGGTGCGGAGGTCAGAGTGCTTGGAGTCCTGAAAGCTATCCTCGCGTTCCATTGAAGCACAACAACGGTGGAGACCTCATGGAAACCGAGGCACGCAGAGCTTGCCCGTTGGAAACTTAGGCACTACCCTGAGGCTCAGGGTGGCCTTGCGCTTTCCCAGGAGGAAGGAGGTCTGCGGGATTAACTCTCCTCCAGCGTGACAGGAACCCTGTTCTTCGGTAGAAAGTGCTCGTTTGCTACGCAAGCGTACCTGCGGAGGCTATAACCTGGGCAACTTCAAGGTTTGGCAAGCAGCCCCTGAGACACTACAATCCAAGCTTCCAAAGGGAAAAGGCTGCTTTTGTCGGCAGAGCCAACCAACTCTTGTTAGCACCCAGCATAAGTACCTGCAGTACGGGAGCTGCGAAGGGAAACAAACGGGACACACTGGGCACCTGAGAAGCTCCCCTCGACACTTGCAAGCAGCCTGTTTCTCTGGGGAAACATACTCGTTTCCTCCCCGGGAGTGCCTGCCGTGAGTAGAAGCTGGGCCTTCCTAGGGTTTTGCAAACAGCTCCGAGGCTACAAGAATCCACATTTCCAAAGGGGAAAAGACTGCTTTTTGAAGTGGGCCACCTATCCTAGTTCACAGCAAACATGAGACCCTGCAGTAGTGGAGCTGCCGAGGGAGAGCATGGCGAAATCTTGGCAACTTCGCTAAGTATCTTTTACTGTGCAGGCTTCGAAGTGTGGCAAGATCCCTGAAGGATGGCTGGCCTGAGCGAGGCCTAGTTGGCCCTACCTCTTCTGTGGGCCTAGCAGAGTAAAGGAGGAAGTGTGCTCTTTGCTCAGCTTGGACCTCACTTAGACGTCCTGCTAAACCAACGAGCCAGTCGGAGTGAGCTCCTGGATGGAAGGCTGAGCAGAGTGATTTTCTGAGTGCAGGTAGGGCCCTGGTCCTCACTGAGTCCACGTCTCCCAGCTCATGAGAACGGCTCAGACTGTCTTCGTGAGCTGGGGCAAGCTGCGACCACCTAGGTTTCCAAAGGAAGACAGAGAGCAGTGTGCCGCCTTGGGTTCTGCATGCAAGAAGTGTTCCGAAGGGCCTACACGGCTGCTTGTTGCTCAGCAGGCAGAGAGGAGACGTGGGGGGATCTGTGTGGTAGCATGGGAAATGGTGCGGAGGTCAGAGTGCTTGGAGTCCTGAAAGCTATCCTCGCGTTCCATTGAAGCACAACAACGATGGAGACCTCATGGAAACCGAGGCACGCAGAGCTTGCCCTGTGGAAACTTAGGCACTACCCTGAGGCTCAGGGTGGCCTTGCGCTTTCCCAGGAGGAACGAGGTCTGCGGGATTAACTCTCCTCCAGCGTGACAGGAACCCTGTTCCTCGGGTGAAAGTGCTCGTTTGCTACTCAAGCGTACCTCTGGAGGCTATAACCTGGGCAACTTCAAGGTTTGGCAAGCAGCCCCTGAGACACTACAATCCAAGCTTCCAAAAGGAAAAGGCTGCTTTTGTCGGAAGAGCCACCTACCCTTGTTAGCCCCCAGCATAAGTACCTGCAGGATGTCAGCTGCGAAGGGAAACAAACGGGACACACTGGGCACCTGAGAAGCTCCGCTCGACACTTGCAAGCAGCCTGTTTCTCTGGGGAAACATACTCGTTTCCTCCCCGGGCGTGCCTGCCGTGAGTAGAAGCTGGGCCTTCCTAGGGTTTTGCAAACAGCTCCGAGGCTACAAGAATCCACATTTCCAAAAGGGAAAGGACTGCTTTTTGAAGTGGGCCACCTATCCTAGTTCACAGCAAACATGAGTCCCTGCAGTAGTGGAGCTGCCGAGGGAGAGCATGGCGAAACCCTGGCAACTTCGCTAAATAACTTTTACTGTGCAGGCTTCGAACTGTGGCAAGTTCCCTGAAGGAGGGCTGGCCTGAGCGAGGCCTAGTTGGCTCTACCTCTTCCGTGGGCCTAGCAGGGTAAAGGAGGAAGTGTGTTCTTTGCTCAGCTTGGACCTCACTTAGACGTCCTGCTAAACCAACGAGCCAGTCGGTGTGAGCTCCTGGATGGAAGGCTGAGCAGAGTGATTTTCTGAGTGCAGGTAGGGCCCTGGTCCTCACTGAGTGCACTTTCCCCATCTCATGAGAGCGGCTCAGACTGTCTTGGTGAGCTGGGTAAGCTGCGACAACCTAGGTTTCCAAAGGAAGACAGAGAGCAGTGTGCCGCCTTGGGCTCTGCATGCAAGAATTGTTCTGAAGGGCCTACACGGCTGCTTGTTGCTCAGCAGGCAGAGAGGAGACGTGGGGGGGGATCCGTGTGGTAGCATGGGAAACGGTGCGGAGGTCAGAGTGCTTGGAGTCCTGAAAGCTATCCTCGCGTTCCATTGAAGCACAACAACGGTGGAGACCTCATGGAAACCGAGGCACGCAGAGCTTGCCCGTTGGAAACTTAGGCACTACCCTGAGGCTCAGGGTGTCCTTGCGCTTTCCCAGGAGGAAGGAGGTCTGCGGGATTAACTCTCCTCCAGCGTGACAGGAACCCTGTTCTTCGGTAGAAAGTGCTCGTTTGCTACGCAAGCGTACCTGCGGAGGCTATAACCTGGGCAACTTCAAGGTTTGGCAAGCAGCCCCTGAGACACTACAATCCAAGCTTCCAAAGGGAAAAGGCTGCTTTTGTCGGCAGAGCCAACCAACTCTTGTTAGCACCCAGCATAAGTACCTGCAGTACGGGAGCTGCGAAGGGAAACAAACGGGACACACTGGGCACCTGAGAAGCTCCCCTCGACACTTGCAAGCAGCCTGTTTCTCTGGGGAAACATACTCGTTTCCCCCCCGGGCGTGCCTGCCGTGAGTAGAAGCTGGGCCTTCGTAGGGTTTTCCAAACAGCTCCGAGGCTACAAGAATCCACATTTCCAAAGGGGAAAAGACTGCTTTTTGAAGTGGGCCACCCATCCTAGTTCACAGCAAACATGAGTCCCTGCAGTAGTGGAGCTGCCGAGGGAGAGCATGGCGAAATCTTGGCAACTTCGCTAAGTATCTTTTACTGTGCAGGCTTCGAAGTGTGGCAAGATCCCTGAAGGAGGGCTGGCCTGAGCGAGGCCTAGTTGGCCCTACCTCTTCCGTGGGCCTAGCAGGGTAAAGGAGGAAGTGTGCTCTTTGCTCAGCTTGGACCTCACTTAGACGTCCTGCTAAACCAACGAGCCAGTCGGTGTGAGCTCCTGGATGGAAGGCTGAGCAGAGTGATTTTCTGAGTGCAGGTAGGGCCCTGGTCCTCACTGAGTCCACGTCTCCCAGCTCATGAGAACGGCTCAGACTGTCTTCGTGAGCTGGGGCAAGCTGCGACCACCTAGGTTTCCAAAGGAAGACAGAGAGCAGTGTGCCGCCTTGGGTTCTGCATGCAAGAAGTGTTCCGAAGGGCCTACACGGCTGCTTGTTGCTCAGCAGGCAGAGAGGAGACGTGGGGGGATCTGTGTGGTAGCATGGGAAATGGTGCGGAGGTCAGAGTGCTTGGAGTCCTGAAAGCTATCCTCGCGTTCCATTGAAGCACAACAACGATGGAGACCTCATGGAAACCGAGGCACGCAGAGCTTGCCCTGTGGAAACTTAGGCACTACCCTGAGGCTCAGGGTGGCCTTGCGCTTTCCCAGGAGGAACGAGGTCTGCGGGATTAACTCTCCTCCAGCGTGACAGGAACCCTGTTCCTCGGGTGAAAGTGCTCGTTTGCTACTCAAGCGTACCTCTGGAGGCTATAACCTGGGCAAATTCAAGGTTTGGCAAGCAGCCCCTGAGACACTACAATCCAAGCTTCCAAAAGGAAAAGGCTGCTTTTGTCGGAAGAGCCACCTACCCTTGTTAGCCCCCAGCATAAGTACCTGCAGGATGTCAGCTGCGAAGGGAAACAAACGGGACACACTGGGCACCTGAGAAGCTCCGCTCGACACTTGCAAGCAGCCTGTTTCTCTGGGGAAACATACTCGTTTCCTCCCCGGGCGTGCCTGCCGTGAGTAGAAGCTGGGCCTTCCTAGGGTTTTGCAAACAGCTCCGAGGCTACAAGAATCCACATTTCCAAAGGGGAAAAGACTGCTTTTTGAAGTGGGCCACCTATCCTAGTTCACAGCAAACATAAGTCCCTGCAGTAGTGGAGCTGCCGAGGGAGAGCATGGCGAAACCCTGGCAACTTCGCTAAATAACTTTTACTGTGCAGGCTTCGAACTGTGGCAAGTTCCCTGAAGGAGGGCTGGCCTGAGCGAGGCCTAGTTGGCTCTACCTCTTCCGTGGGCCTAGCAGGGTAAAGGAGGAAGTGTGTTCTTTGCTCAGCTTGGACCTCACTTAGACGTCCTGCTAAACCAACGAGCCAGTCGGTGTGAGCTCCTGGATGGAAGGCTGAGCAGAGTGATTTTCTGAGTGCAGGTAGGGCCCTGGTCCTCACTGAGTGCACTTTCCCCATCTCATGTGAGCGGCTCAGACTGTCTTGGTGAGCTGGGTAAGCTGCGACAACCTAGGTTTCCAAAGGAAGACAGAGAGCAGTGTGCCGCCTTGGGCTCTGCATGCAAGAATTGTTCTGAAGGGCCTACACGGCTGCTTGTTGCTCAGCAGGCAGAGAGGAGACGTGGGGGGGGATCCGTGTGGTAGCATGGGAAACGGTGCGGAGGTCAGAGTGCTTGGAGTCCTGAAAGCTATCCTCGCGTTCCATTGAAGCACAACAACGGTGGAGACCTCATGGAAACCGAGGCACGCAGAGCTTGCCCGTTGGAAACTTAGGCACTACCCTGAGGCTCAGGGTGTCCTTGCGCTTTCCCAGGAGGAAGGAGGTCTGCGGGATTAACTCTCCTCCAGCGTGACAGGAACCCTGTTCTTCGGTAGAAAGTGCTCGTTTGCTACGCAAGCGTACCTGCGGAGGCTATAACCTGGGCAACTTCAAGGTTTGGCAAGCAGCCCCTGAGACACTACAATCCAAGCTTCCAAAGGGAAAAGGCTGCTTTTGTCGGCAGAGCCAACCAACTCTTGTTAGCACCCAGCATAAGTACCTGCAGTACGGGAGCTGCGAAGGGAAACAAACGGGACACACTGGGCACCTGAGAAGCTCCCCTCGACACTTGCAAGCAGCCTGTTTCTCTGGGGAAACATACTCGTTTCCTGCCGGGGCGTGCCTGCAGTGAGTAGAAGCTGGGCCTTCCTAGGGTTTCGCAAACAGCTCCTAGGCTACAAGAATCCACCTTTCCAAAGGGGAAAAGACTGCTTTTTGAAGTGGGCCACCTAACCTAGTTCACAGCAAACATGGTTCCGTGCAGTAGTGGAGCTGCCGAGGGAGAGCATGGCGAAACCCTGGCAACTTCGCTAAGTATCTTTTACTGTGCAGGCTTCGAACTGTGGCAAGATCCCTGAAGGAGGGCTGGCCTGAGCGAGGCCTAGTTGTCTCTACCTCTTCCGGGGGCCTAGCAGGGTAAAGGAGGAATTGTGCTCTTGCTCAGCTTGGACCTCACTTAGACGTCCTGCTAAACCAACGAGCCAGTCGGTGTGAGTTCCTGGATGGAAGGCTGAGCAGAGTGATTTTCTGTGTGCAGGTAGGGCCCTGGTCCTCACTGAGTCCACGTTCCCCCGCTCATGAAACCGGCTCAGACTGTCTTCGTGAGCTGGGTAAGCTCCGACAACCTAGGTTTCCAAAGGAAGACAGAGAGCAGTGTCCCGCCTTGGGCTCTGCATGCAAGAAGTGTTCTGAAGGGCCTACACGGCTGCTTGTTGCTCAGCAGGCAGAGAGGAGACGTGGGGGGGATCCGTGTGGTAGCATGGGAAACGGTGCGGAGGCCAGAGTGCTTGGAGTCCTGAAAGCTATCCTCGCGTTCCATTGAAGCACAACAACGGTGGAGACCTCATGGAAACCGAGGCACGCAGAGCTTGCACGGAGCAAACTTAGGCACTACCCTGAGGCTCAGGGTGGCCTTGCGCTTTCCCAGGAGGAAGGAGGTCTGCGGGATTAACTCTCCTCCAGCGTGACAGGAACCCTGTTCCTCGGGTGAAAGTGCTCGTTTGCTACTCAAGCGTACCTCTGGAGGCTATAACCTGGGCAACTTCAAGGTTAGGCAAGCAGCCCCTGAGACACTACAATCCAAGCTTCCAAAAGGAAAAGGCTGCTTTTGTCGGAAGAGCCACCTACCCTTGTTAGCCCCCAGCATAAGTACCTGCAGGATGTCAGCTGCGAAGGGAAACAAACGGGACACACTGGGCACCTGAGAAGCTCCGCTCGACACTTGCAAGCAGCCTGTTTCTCTGGGGAAACATACTCGTTTCCTCCCCGGGCGTGCCTGCCGTGAGTAGAAGCTGGGCCTTCCTAAGGTTTTGCAAACAGCTCCGAGGCTACAAGAATCCACATTTCCAAAGGGGAAAAGACTGCTTTTTGAAGTGGGCCACCTATCCTAGTTCACAGCAAACATGAGACCCTGCAGTAGTGGAGCTGCCGAGGGAGAGCATGGCGAAACCCTGGCAACTTCGCTGAATAACTTTTACTGTGCAGGCTTCGAACTGTGGCAAGATCCCTGAAGGAGGGCTGGCCTGAGCGAGGCCTAGTTGGCTCTACCTCTTCTGTGGGCCTAGCAGGGTAAAGGAGGAAGTGTGTTCTTTGCTCAGCTTGGACCTCACTTAGACGTCCTGCTAAACCAACGAGCCAGTCGGTGTGAGCTCCTGGATGGAAGGCTGAGCAGAGTGATTTTCCGACTGCAGGTAGGGCCCTGGTCCTCACTGAGTCCACTTTCCCCATCTCATGAGAGAGGCTCTGACTGTCTTGGTGAGCTGGGTAAGCTGGGACAACCTAGGTTTCCAAAGGAAGACAGAGAGCAGTGTGCCACCTTGGGCTCTGCATGCAGAAGTGTTCTGAAGGGCCTACACGGCTGCTTGTTGCTCAGCAGGCAGAGAGGAGACGTGGGGGGGGATCCGTGTGGTAGCATGGGAAACGGTGCGGAGGTCAGAGTGCTTGGAGTCCTGAAAGCTATCCTCGCGTTCCATTGAAGCACAACAACGGTGGAGACCTCATGGAAACCGAGGCACGCAGAGCTTGCCCGTTGGAAACTTAGGCACTACCCTGAGGCTCAGGGTGGCCTTGCGCTTTCCCAGGAGGAAGGAGGTCTGCGGGATTAACTCTCCTCCAGCGTGACAGGAACCCTGTTCTTCGGTAGAAAGTGCTCGTTTGCTACGCAAGCGTACCTGCGGAGGCTATAACCTGGGCAACTTCAAGGTTTGGCAAGCAGCCCCTGAGACACTACAATCCAAGCTTCCAAAGGGAAAAGGCTGCTTTTGTCGGCAGAGCCAACCAACTCTTGTTAGCACCCAGCATAAGTACCTGCAGTACGGGAGCTGCGAAGGGAAACAAACGGGACACACTGGGCACCTGAGAAGCTCCCCTCGACACTTGCAAGCAGCCTGTTTCTCTGGGGAAACATACTCGTTTCCTCCCCGGGAGTGCCTGCCGTGAGTAGAAGCTGGGCCTTCCTAGGGTTTTGCAAACAGCTCCGAGGCTACAAGAATCCACATTTCCAAAGGGGAAAAGACTGCTTTTTGAAGTGGGCCACCTATCCTAGTTCACAGCAAACATGAGTCCCTGCAGTAGTGGAGCTGCCGAGGGAGAGCATGGCGAAATCTTGGCAACTTCGCTAAGTATCTTTTACTGTGCAGGCTTCGAAGTGTGGCAAGATCCCTGAAGGATGGCTGGCCTGAGCGAGGCCTAGTTGGCCCTACCTCTTCTGTGGGCCTAGCAGAGTAAAGGAGGAAGTGTGCTCTTTGCTCAGCTTGGACCTCACTTAGACGTCCTGCTAAACCAACGAGCCAGTCGGAGTGAGCTCCTGGATGGAAGGCTGAGCAGAGTGATTTTCTGAGTGCAGGTAGGGCCCTGGTCCTCACTGAGTCCACGTCTCCCAGCTCATGAGAACGGCTCAGACTGTCTTCGTGAGCTGGGGCAAGCTGCGACCACCTAGGTTTCCAAAGGAAGACAGAGAGCAGTGTGCCGCCTTGGGTTCTGCATGCAAGAAGTGTTCCGAAGGGCCTACACGGCTGCTTGTTGCTCAGCAGGCAGAGAGGAGACGTGGGGGGATCTGTGTGGTAGCATGGGAAATGGTGCGGAGGTCAGAGTGCTTGGAGTCCTGAAAGCTATCCTCGCGTTCCATTGAAGCACAACAACGATGGAGACCTCATGGAAACCGAGGCACGCAGAGCTTGCCCTGTGGAAACTTAGGCACTACCCTGAGGCTCAGGGTGGCCTTGCGCTTTCCCAGGAGGAACGAGGTCTGCGGGATTAACTCTCCTCCAGCGTGACAGGAACCCTGTTCTTCGGTAGAAAGTGCTCGTTTGCTACGCAAGCGTACCTGCGGAGGCTATAACCTGGGCAACTTCAAGGTTTGGCAAGCAGCCCCTGAGACACTACAATCCAAGCTTCCAAAAGGAAAAGGCTGCTTTTGTCGGAAGAGCCAGCTACCCTTGTTAGCCCCCAGCATAAGTACCTGCAGGATGTCAGCTGCGAAGGGAAACAAACGGGACACACTGGGCACCTGAGAAGCTCCGCTCGACACTTGCAAGCAGCCTGTTTCTCTGGGGAAACATACTCGTTTCCTCCCCGGGCGTGCCTGCCGTGAGTAGAAGCTGGGCCTTCCTAAGGTTTTGCAAACAGCTCCGAGGCTACAAGAATCCACATTTCCAAAGGGGAAAAGACTGCTTTTTGAAGTGGGCCACCTATCCTAGTTCACAGCAAACATGAGACCCTGCAGTAGTGGAGCTGCCGAGGGAGAGCATGGCGAAACCCTGGCAACTTCGCTGAATAACTTTTACTGTGCAGGCTTCGAACTGTGGCAAGATCCCTGAAGGAGGGCTGGCCTGAGCGAGGCCTAGTTGGCTCTACCTCTTCTGTGGGCCTAGCAGGGTAAAGGAGGAAGTGTGTTCTTTGCTCAGCTTGGACCTCACTTAGACGTCCTGCTAAACCAACGAGCCAGTCGGTGTGAGCTCCTGGATGGAAGGCTGAGCAGAGTGATTTTCCGACTGCAGGTAGGGCCCTGGTCCTCACTGAGTCCACTTTCCCCAGCTCATGAGAGAGGCTCTGACTGTCTTGGTGAGCTGGGTAAGCTGGGACAACCTAGGTTTCCAAAGGAAGACAGAGAGCAGTGTGCCGCCTTGGGCTCTGCATGCAGAAGTGTTCTGAAGGGCCTACACGGCTGCTTGTTGCTCAGCAGGCAGAGAGGACACGTGGGGGGGATCCGTGTGGTAGCATGGGAAACGGTGCGGAGGTCAGAGTGCTTGGAGTCCTGAAAGCTATCCTCGCGTTCCATTGAAGCACAACAACGGTGGAGACCTCATGGAAACCGAGGCACGCAGAGCTTGCCCGTTGGAAACTTAGGCACTACCCTGAGGCTCAGGGTGGCCTTGCGCTTTCCCAGGAGGAAGGAGGTCTGCGGGATTAACTCTCCTCCAGCGTGACAGGAACCCTGTTCTTCGGTAGAAAGTGCTCGTTTGCTACGCAAGCGTACCTGCGGAGGCTATAACCTGGGCAACTTCAAGCAGCCCCTGAGACACTACAATCCAAGCTTCCAAAGGGAAAAGGCTGCTTTTGTCGGCAGAGCCAACCAACTCTTGTTAGCACCCAGCATAAGTACCTGCAGGATGTCAGCTGCGAAGGGAAACAAACGGGACACACTGGGCACCTGAGAAGCTCCGCTCGACACTTGCAAGCAGCCTGTTTCTCTGGGGAAACATACTCGTTTCCTCCCCGGGCGTGCCTGCCGTGAGTAGAAGCTGGGCCTTCCTAGGGTTTTGCAAACAGCTCCGAGGCTACAAGAATCCACATTTCCAAAGGGGAAAAGACTGCTTTTTGAAGTGGGCCACCTATCCTAGTTCACAGCAAACATGAGTCCCTGCAGTAGTGGAGCTGCCGAGGGAGAGCATGGCGAAATCTTGGCAACTTCGCTAAGTATCTTTTACTGTGCAGGCTTCGAAGTGTGGCAAGATCCCTGAAGGAGGGCTGGCCTGAGCGAGGCCTAGTTGGCCCTACCTCTTCCGTGGGCCTAGCAGGGTAAAGGAGGAAGTGTGCTCTTTGCTCAGCTTGGACCTCACTTAGACGTCCTGCTAAACCAACGAGCCAGTCGGTGTGAGCTCCTGGATAGAAGGCTGAGCAGAGTGATTTTCTGAGTGCAGGTAGGGCCCTGGTCCTCACTGAGTCCACGTCTCCCAGCTCATGAGAACGGCTCAGACTGTCTTCGTGAGCTGGGGCAAGCTGCGACCACCTAGGTTTCCAAAGGAAGACAGAGAGCAGTGTGCCGCCTTGGGTTCTGCATGCAAGAAGTGTTCCGAAGGGCCTACACGGCTGCTTGTTGCTCAGCAGGCAGAGAGGAGACGTGGGGGGATCTGTGTGGTAGCATGGGAAATGGTGCGGAGGTCAGAGTGCTTGGAGTCCTGAAAGCTATCCTCGCGTTCCATTGAAGCACAACAACGATGGAGACCTCATGGAAACCGAGGCACGCAGAGCTTGCCCTGTGGAAACTTAGGCACTACCCTGAGGCTCAGGGTGGCCTTGCGCTTTCCCAGGAGGAACGAGGTCTGCGGGATTAACTCTCGTCCAGCGTGACAGGAACCCTGTTCCTCGGGTGAAAGTGCTCGTTTGCTACTCAAGCGTACCTCTGGAGGCTATAACCTGGGCAACTTCAAGGTTTGGCAAGCAGCCCCTGAGACACTACAATCCAAGCTTCCAAAGGGAAAAGGCTGCTTTTGTCGGAAGAGCCACCTACCCTTGTTAGCCCCCAGCATAAGTACCTGCAGGATGTCAGCTGCGAAGGGAAACAAACGGGACACACTGGGCACCTGAGAAGCTCCGCTCGACACTTGCAAGCAGCCTGTTTCTCTGGGGAAACATACTCGTTTCCTCCCAGGGCGTGCCTGCCGTGAGTAGAAGCTGGGCCTTCCTAGGGTTTTGCAAACAGCTCCGAGGCTACAAGAATCCACATTTCCAAAGGGGAAAAGACTGCTTTTTGAAGTGGGCCACCTATCCTAGTTCACAGCAAACATGAGTCCCTGCAGTAGTGGAGCTGCCGAGGGAGAGCATGGCGAAACCCTGGCAACTTCGCTAAATAACTTTTACTGTGCAGGCTTCGAACTGTGGCAAGTTCCCTGAAGGAGGGCTGGCCTGAGCGAGGCCTAGTTGGCTCTACCTCTTCCGTGGGCCTAGCAGGGTAAAGGAGGAAGTGTGTTCTTTGCTCAGCTTGGACCTCACTTAGACGTCCTGCTAAACCAACGAGCCAGTCGGTGTGAGCTCCTGGATGGAAGGCTGAGCAGAGTGATTTTCTGAGTGCAGGTAGGGCCCTGGTCCTCACTGAGTGCACTTTCCCATCTCATGAGAGCGGCTCAGACTGTCTTGGTGAGCTGGGTAAGCTGCGACAAGCTAGGTTTCCAAAGGAAGACAGAGAGCAGTGTGCCGCCTTGGGCTCTGCATGCAAGAATTGTTCTGAAGGGCCTACACGGCTGCTTGTTGCTCAGCAGGCAGAGAGGAGACGTGGGGGGGGGATCCGTTTGGTAGCATGGGAAACGGTGCGGAGGTCAGAGTGCTTGGAGTCCTGAAAGCTATCCTCGCGTTCCATTGAAGCACAACAACGGTGGAGACCTCATGGAAACCGAGGCACGCAGAGCTTGCCCGTTGGAAACTTAGGCACTACCCTGAGGCTCAGGGTGTCCTTGCGCTTTCCCAGGAGGAAGGAGGTCTGCGGGATTAACTCTCCTCCAGCGTGACAGGAACCCTGTTCTTCGGTAGAAAGTGCTCGTTTGCTACGCAAGCGTACCTGCGGAGGCTATAACCTGGGCAACTTCAAGGTTTGGCAAGCAGCCCCTGAGACACTACAATCCAAGCTTCCAAAGGGAAAAGGCTGCTTTTGTCGGCAGAGCCAACCAACTCTTGTTAGCACCCAGCATAAGTACCTGCAGTACGGGAGCTGCGAAGGGAAACAAACGGGACACACTGGGCACCTGAGAAGCTCCCCTCGACACTTGCAAGCAGCCTGTTTCTCTGGGGAAACATACTCGTTTCCCCCCCGGGCGTGCCTGCCGTGAGTAGAAGCTGGGCCTTCCTAGGGTTTTGCAAACAGCTCCGAGGCTACAAGAATCCACATTTCCAAAGGGGAAAAGACTGCTTTTTGAAGTGGGCCACCCATCCTAGTTCACAGCAAACATGAGTCCCTGCAGTAGTGGAGCTGCCGAGGGAGAGCATGGCGAAATCTTGGCAACTTCGCTAAGTATCTTTTACTGTGCAGGCTTCGAAGTGTGGCAAGATCCCTGAAGGAGGGCTGGCCTGAGCGAGGCCTAGTTGGCCCTACCTCTTCCGTGGGCCTAGCAGGGTAAAGGAGGAAGTGTGCTCTTTGCTCAGCTTGGACCTCACTTAGACGTCCTGCTAAACCAACGAGCCAGTCGGTGTGAGCTCCTGGATGGAAGGCTGAGCAGAGTGATTTTCTGAGTGCAGGTAGGGCCCTGGTCCTCACTGAGTCCACGTCTCCCAGCTCATGAGAACGGCTCAGACTGTCTTCGTGAGCTGGGGCAAGCTGCGACCACCTAGGTTTCCAAAGGAAGACAGAGAGCAGTGTGCCGCCTTGGGTTCTGCATGCAAGAAGTGTTCCGAAGGGCCTACACGGCTGCTTGTTGCTCAGCAGGCAGAGAGGAGACGTGGGGGGATCTGTGTGGTAGCATGGGAAATGGTGCGGAGGTCAGAGTGCTTGGAGTCCTGAAAGCTATCCTCGCGTTCCATTGAAGCACAACAACGATGGAGACCTCATGGAAACCGAGGCACGCAGAGCTTGCCCTGTGGAAACTTAGGCACTACCCTGAGGCTCAGGGTGGCCTTGCGCTTTCCCAGGAGGAACGAGGTCTGCGGGATTAACTCTCCTCCAGCGTGACAGGAACCCTGTTCTTCGGTAGAAAGTGCTCGTTTGCTACGCAAGCGTACCTGCGGAGGCTATAACCTGGGCAACTTCAAGGTTTGGCAAGCAGCCCCTGAGACACTACAATCCAAGCTTCCAAAAGGAAAAGGCTGCTTTTGTCGGAAGAGCCAGCTACCCTTGTTAGCCCCCAGCATAAGTACCTGCAGGATGTCAGCTGCGAAGGGAAACAAACGGGACACACTGGGCACCTGAGAAGCTCCGCTCGACACTTGCAAGCAGCCTGTTTCTCTGGGGAAACATACTCGTTTCCTCCCCGGGCGTGCCTGCCGTGAGTAGAAGCTGGGCCTTCCTAAGGTTTTGCAAACAGCTCCGAGGCTACAAGAATCCACATTTCCAAAGGGGAAAAGACTGCTTTTTGAAGTGGGCCACCTATCCTAGTTCACAGCAAACATGAGACCCTGCAGTAGTGGAGCTGCCGAGGGAGAGCATGGCGAAACCCTGGCAACTTCGCTGAATAACTTTTACTGTGCAGGCTTCGAACTGTGGCAAGATCCCTGAAGGAGGGCTGGCCTGAGCGAGGCCTAGTTGGCTCTACCTCTTCTGTGGGCCTAGCAGGGTAAAGGAGGAAGTGTGTTCTTTGCTCAGCTTGGACCTCACTTAGACGTCCTGCTAAACCAACGAGCCAGTCGGTGTGAGCTCCTGGATGGAAGGCTGAGCAGAGTGATTTTCCGACTGCAGGTAGGGCCCTGGTCCTCACTGAGTCCACTTTCCCCAGCTCATGAGAGAGGCTCTGACTGTCTTGGTGAGCTGGGTAAGCTGGGACAACCTAGGTTTCCAAAGGAAGACAGAGAGCAGTGTGCCGCCTTGGGCTCTGCATGCAGAAGTGTTCTGAAGGGCCTACACGGCTGCTTGTTGCTCAGCAGGCAGAGAGGACACGTGGGGGGGATCCGTGTGGTAGCATGGGAAACGGTGCGGAGGTCAGAGTGCTTGGAGTCCTGAAAGCTATCCTCGCGTTCCATTGAAGCACAACAACGGTGGAGACCTCATGGAAACCGAGGCACGCAGAGCTTGCCCGTTGGAAACTTAGGCACTACCCTGAGGCTCAGGGTGGCCTTGCGCTTTCCCAGGAGGAAGGAGGTCTGCGGGATTAACTCTCCTCCAGCGTGACAGGAACCCTGTTCTTCGGTAGAAAGTGCTCGTTTGCTACGCAAGCGTACCTGCGGAGGCTATAACCTGGGCAACTTCAAGCAGCCCCTGAGACACTACAATCCAAGCTTCCAAAGGGAAAAGGCTGCTTTTGTCGGCAGAGCCAACCAACTCTTGTTAGCACCCAGCATAAGTACCTGCAGGATGTCAGCTGCGAAGGGAAACAAACGGGACACACTGGGCACCTGAGAAGCTCCGCTCGACACTTGCAAGCAGCCTGTTTCTCTGGGGAAACATACTCGTTTCCTCCCCAGGCGTGCCTGCCGTGAGTAGAAGCTGGGCCTTCCTAGGGTTTTGCAAACAGCTCCGAGGCTACAAGAATCCACATTTCCAAAGGGGAAAAGACTGCTTTTTGAAGTGGGCCACCTATCCTAGTTCACAGCAAACATGAGTCCCTGCAGTAGTGGAGCTGCCGAGGGAGAGCATGGCGAAATCTTGGCAACTTCGCTAAGTATCTTTTACTGTGCAGGCTTCGAAGTGTGGCAAGATCCCTGAAGGAGGGCTGGCCTGAGCGAGGCCTAGTTGGCCCTACCTCTTCCGTGGGCCTAGCAGGGTAAAGGAGGAAGTGTGCTCTTTGCTCAGCTTGGACCTCACTTAGACGTCCTGCTAAACCAACGAGCCAGTCGGTGTGAGCTCCTGGATAGAAGGCTGAGCAGAGTGATTTTCTGAGTGCAGGTAGGGCCCTGGTCCTCACTGAGTCCACGTCTCCCAGCTCATGAGAACGGCTCAGACTGTCTTCGTGAGCTGGGGCAAGCTGCGACCACCTAGGTTTCCAAAGGAAGACAGAGAGCAGTGTGCCGCCTTGGGTTCTGCATGCAAGAAGTGTTCCGAAGGGCCTACACGGCTGCTTGTTGCTCAGCAGGCAGAGAGGAGACGTGGGGGGATCTGTGTGGTAGCATGGGAAATGGTGCGGAGGTCAGAGTGCTTGGAGTCCTGAAAGCTATCCTCGCGTTCCATTGAAGCACAACAACGATGGAGACCTCATGGAAACCGAGGCACGCAGAGCTTGCCCTGTGGAAACTTAGGCACTACCCTGAGGCTCAGGGTGGCCTTGCGCTTTCCCAGGAGGAACGAGGTCTGCGGGATTAACTCTCGTCCAGCGTGACAGGAACCCTGTTCCTCGGGTGAAAGTGCTCGTTTGCTACTCAAGCGTACCTCTGGAGGCTATAACCTGGGCAACTTCAAGGTTTGGCAAGCAGCCCCTGAGACACTACAATCCAAGCTTCCAAAAGGAAAAGGCTGCTTTTGTCGGAAGAGCCACCTACCCTTGTTAGCCCCCAGCATAAGTACCTGCAGGATGTCAGCTGCGAAGGGAAACAAACGGGACACACTGGGCACCTGAGAAGCTCCGCTCGACACTTGCAAGCAGCCTGTTTCTCTGGGGAAACATACTCGTTTCCTCCCCAGGCGTGCCTGCCGTGAGTAGAAGCTGGGCCTTCCTAGGGTTTTGCAAACAGCTCCGAGGCTACAAGAATCCACATTTCCAAAGGGGAAAAGACTGCTTTTTGAAGTGGGCCACCTATCCTAGTTCACAGCAAACATGAGTCCCTGCAGTAGTGGAGCTGCCGAGGGAGAGCATGGCGAAATCTTGGCAACTTCGCTAAGTATCTTTTACTGTGCAGGCTTCGAAGTGTGGCAAGATCCCTGAAGGAGGGCTGGCCTGAGCGAGGCCTAGTTGGCCCTACCTCTTCCGTGGGCCTAGCAGGGTAAAGGAGGAAGTGTGCTCTTTGCTCAGCTTGGACCTCACTTAGACGTCCTGCTAAACCAACGAGCCAGTCGGTGTGAGCTCCTGGATAGAAGGCTGAGCAGAGTGATTTTCTGAGTGCAGGTAGGGCCCTGGTCCTCACTGAGTCCACGTCTCCCAGCTCATGAGAACGGCTCAGACTGTCTTCGTGAGCTGGGGCAAGCTGCGACCACCTAGGTTTCCAAAGGAAGACAGAGAGCAGTGTGCCGCCTTGGGTTCTGCATGCAAGAAGTGTTCCGAAGGGCCTACACGGCTGCTTGTTGCTCAGCAGGCAGAGAGGAGACGTGGGGGGATCTGTGTGGTAGCATGGGAAATGGTGCGGAGGTCAGAGTGCTTGGAGTCCTGAAAGCTATCCTCGCGTTCCATTGAAGCACAACAACGATGGAGACCTCATGGAAACCGAGGCACGCAGAGCTTGCCCTGTGGAAACTTAGGCACTACCCTGAGGCTCAGGGTGGCCTTGCGCTTTCCCAGGAGGAACGAGGTCTGCGGGATTAACTCTCGTCCAGCGTGACAGGAACCCTGTTCCTCGGGTGAAAGTGCTCGTTTGCTACTCAAGCGTACCTCTGGAGGCTATAACCTGGGCAACTTCAAGGTTTGGCAAGCAGCCCCTGAGACACTACAATCCAAGCTTCCAAAAGGAAAAGGCTGCTTTTGTCGGAAGAGCCACCTACCCTTGTTAGCCCCCAGCATAAGTACCTGCAGGATGTCAGCTGCGAAGGGAAACAAACGGGACACACTGGGCACCTGAGAAGCTCCGCTCGACACTTGCAAGCAGCCTGTTTCTCTGGGGAAACATACTCGTTTCCTCCCAGGGCGTGCCTGCCGTGAGTAGAAGCTGGGCCTTCCTAGGGTTTTGCAAACAGCTCCGAGGCTACAAGAATCCACATTTCCAAAGGGGAAAAGACTGCTTTTTGAAGTGGGCCACCTATCCTAGTTCACAGCAAACATGAGTCCCTGCAGTAGTGGAGCTGCCGAGGGAGAGCATGGCGAAATCTTGGCAACTTCGCTAAGTATCTTTTACTGTGCAGGCTTCGAAGTGTGGCAAGATCCCTGAAGGAGGGCTGGCCTGAGCGAGGCCTAGTTGGCCCTACCTCTTCCGTGGGCCTAGCAGGGTAAAGGAGGAAGTGTGCTCTTTGCTCAGCTTGGACCTCACTTAGACGTCCTGCTAAACCAACGAGCCAGTCGGTGTGAGCTCCTGGATAGAAGGCTGAGCAGAGTGATTTTCTGAGTGCAGGTAGGGCCCTGGTCCTCACTGAGTCCACGTCTCCCAGCTCATGAGAACGGCTCAGACTGTCTTCGTGAGCTGGGGCAAGCTGCGACCACCTAGGTTTCCAAAGGAAGACAGAGAGCAGTGTGCCGCCTTGGGTTCTGCATGCAAGAAGTGTTCCGAAGGGCCTACACGGCTGCTTGTTGCTCAGCAGGCAGAGAGGAGACGTGGGGGGATCTGTGTGGTAGCATGGGAAATGGTGCGGAGGTCAGAGTGCTTGGAGTCCTGAAAGCTATCCTCGCGTTCCATTGAAGCACAACAACGATGGAGACCTCATGGAAACCGAGGCACGCAGAGCTTGCCCTGTGGAAACTTAGGCACTACCCTGAGGCTCAGGGTGGCCTTGCGCTTTCCCAGGAGGAACGAGGTCTGCGGGATTAACTCTCGTCCAGCGTGACAGGAACCCTGTTCCTCGGGTGAAAGTGCTCGTTTGCTACTCAAGCGTACCTCTGGAGGCTATAACCTGGGCAACTTCAAGGTTTGGCAAGCAGCCCCTGAGACACTACAATCCAAGCTTCCAAAAGGAAAAGGCTGCTTTTGTCGGAAGAGCCACCTACCCTTGTTAGCCCCCAGCATAAGTACCTGCAGGATGTCAGCTGCGAAGGGAAACAAACGGGACACACTGGGCACCTGAGAAGCTCCGCTCGACACTTGCAAGCAGCCTGTTTCTCTGGGGAAACATACTCGTTTCCTCCCCGGGCGTGCCTGCCGTGAGTAGAAGCTGGGCCTTCCTAGGGTTTTGCAAACAGCTCCGAGGCTACAAGAATCCACATTTCCAAAGGGGAAAAGACTGCTTTTTGAAGTGGGCCACCTATCCTAGTTCACAGCAAACATGAGTCCCTGCAGTAGTGGAGCTGCCGAGGGAGAGCATGGCGAAACCCTGGCAACTTCGCTAAATAACTTTTACTGTGCAGGCTTCGAACTGTGGCAAGTTCCCTGAAGGAGGGCTGGCCTGAGCGAGGCCTAGTTGGCTCTACCTCTTCCGTGGGCCTAGCAGGGTAAAGGAGGAAGTGTGTTCTTTGCTCAGCTTGGACCTCACTTAGACGTCCTGCTAAACCAACGAGCCAGTCGGTGTGAGCTCCTGGATGGAAGGCTGAGCAGAGTGATTTTCTGAGTGCAGGTAGGGCCCTGGTCCTCACTGAGTGCACTTTCCCATCTCATGAGAGCGGCTCAGACTGTCTTGGTGAGCTGGGTAAGCTGCGACAAGCTAGGTTTCCAAAGGAAGACAGAGAGCAGTGTGCCGCCTTGGGCTCTGCATGCAAGAATTGTTCTGAAGGGCCTACACGGCTGCTTGTTGCTCAGCAGGCAGAGAGGAGACGTGGGGGGGGGATCCGTTTGGTAGCATGGGAAACGGTGCGGAGGTCAGAGTGCTTGGAGTCCTGAAAGCTATCCTCGCGTTCCATTGAAGCACAACAACGGTGGAGACCTCATGGAAACCGAGGCACGCAGAGCTTGCCCGTTGGAAACTTAGGCACTACCCTGAGGCTCAGGGTGTCCTTGCGCTTTCCCAGGAGGAAGGAGGTCTGCGGGATTAACTCTCCTCCAGCGTGACAGGAACCCTGTTCTTCGGTAGAAAGTGCTCGTTTGCTACGCAAGCGTACCTGCGGAGGCTATAACCTGGGCAACTTCAAGGTTTGGCAAGCAGCCCCTGAGACACTACAATCCAAGCTTCCAAAGGGAAAAGGCTGCTTTTGTCGGCAGAGCCAACCAACTCTTGTTAGCACCCAGCATAAGTACCTGCAGTACGGGAGCTGCGAAGGGAAACAAACGGGACACACTGGGCACCTGAGAAGCTCCCCTCGACACTTGCAAGCAGCCTGTTTCTCTGGGGAAACATACTCGTTTCCCCCCCGGGCGTGCCTGCCGTGAGTAGAAGCTGGGCCTTCCTAGGGTTTTGCAAACAGCTCCGAGGCTACAAGAATCCACATTTCCAAAGGGGAAAAGACTGCTTTTTGAAGTGGGCCACCCATCCTAGTTCACAGCAAACATGAGTCCCTGCAGTAGTGGAGCTGCCGAGGGAGAGCATGGCGAAATCTTGGCAACTTCGCTAAGTATCTTTTACTGTGCAGGCTTCGAAGTGTGGCAAGATCCCTGAAGGAGGGCTGGCCTGAGCGAGGCCTAGTTGGCCCTACCTCTTCCGTGGGCCTAGCAGGGTAAAGGAGGAAGTGTGCTCTTTGCTCAGCTTGGACCTCACTTAGACGTCCTGCTAAACCAACGAGCCAGTCGGTGTGAGCTCCTGGATGGAAGGCTGAGCAGAGTGATTTTCTGAGTGCAGGTAGGGCCCTGGTCCTCACTGAGTCCACGTCTCCCAGCTCATGAGAACGGCTCAGACTGTCTTCGTGAGCTGGGGCAAGCTGCGACCACCTAGGTTTCCAAAGGAAGACAGAGAGCAGTGTGCCGCCTTGGGTTCTGCATGCAAGAAGTGTTCCGAAGGGCCTACACGGCTGCTTGTTGCTCAGCAGGCAGAGAGGAGACGTGGGGGGATCTGTGTGGTAGCATGGGAAATGGTGCGGAGGTCAGAGTGCTTGGAGTCCTGAAAGCTATCCTCGCGTTCCATTGAAGCACAACAACGATGGAGACCTCATGGAAACCGAGGCACGCAGAGCTTGCCCTAAGGAACCTTAGGCACTACCCTGAGGCTCAGGGTGGCCTTGCGCTTTCCCAGGAGGAACGAGGTCTGCGGGATTAACTCTCGTCCAGCGTGACAGGAACCCTGTTCCTCGGGTGAAAGTGCTCGTTTGCTACTCAAGCGTACCTCTGGAGGCTATAACCTGGGCAACTTCAAGGTTTGGCAAGCAGCCCCTGAGACACTACAATCCAAGCTTCCAAAAGGAAAAGGCTGCTTTTGTCGGAAGAGCCACCTACCCTTGTTAGCCCCCAGCATAAGTACCTGCAGGATGTCAGCTGCGAAGGGAAACAAACGGGACACACTGGGCACCTGAGAAGCTCCGCTCGACACTTGCAAGCAGCCTGTTTCTCTGGGGAAACATACTCGTTTCCTCCCCGGGCGTGCCTGCCGTGAGTAGAAGCTGGGCCTTCCTAGGGTTTTGCAAACAGCTCCGAGGCTACAAGAATCCACATTTCCAAAGCGGAAAAGACTGCTTTTTGAAGTGGGCCACCTATCCTAGTTCACAGCAAACATGAGTCCCTGCAGTAGTGGAGCTGCCGAGGGAGAGCATGGCGAAACCCTGGCAACTTCGCTAAATAACTTTTACTGTGCAGGCTTCGAAGTGTGGCAAGATCCCTGAAGGAGGGCTGGCCTGAGCGAGGCCTAGTTGGCTCTACCTCTTCCGTGGGCCTAGCAGGGTAAAGGAGGAAGTGTGTTCTTTGCTCAGCTTGGACCTCACTTAGACGTCCTGCTAAACCAACGAGCCAGTCGGTGTGAGCTCCTGGATGGAAGGCTGAGCAGAGTGATGTTCTGAGTGCAGGTAGGGCCCTGGTCCTCACTGAGTCCACTTTCCCCATCTCATGAGAGCGGCTCAGACTGTCTTGGTGAGTTGGGTAAGCTGCGACAACCTAGGTTTCCAAAGGAAGACAGAGAGCAGTGTGCCGCCTTGGGCTCTGCATGCAGAAGTGTTCTGAAGGGCCTACACGGCTGCTTGTTGCTCAGCAGGCAGAGAGGAGACGTGGGGGGGATCCGTGTGGTAGCATGGGAAACGGTGCGGAGGTCAGAGTGCTTGGAGTCCTGAAAGCTATCCTCGCGTTCCATTGAAGCACAACAACGGTGGAGACCTCATGGAAACCGAGGCACGCAGAGCTTGCCCGTTGGAAACTTAGGCACTACCCTGAGGCTCAGGGTGTCCTTGCGCTTTCCCAGGAGGAAGGAGGTCTGCGGGATTAACTCTCCTCCAGCGTGACAGGAACCCTGTTCTTCGGTAGAAAGTGCTCGTTTGCTACGCAAGCGTACCTGCGGAGGCTATAACCTGGGCAACTTCAAGGTTTGGCAAGCAGCCCCTGAGACACTACAATCCAAGCTTCCAAAAGGAAAAGGCTGCTTTTGTCGGAAGAGCCAGCTACCCTTGTTAGCCCCCAGCATAAGTACCTGCAGGATGTCAGCTGCGAAGGGAAACAAACGGGACACACTGGGCACCTGAGAAGCTCCGCTCGACACTTGCAAGCAGCCTGTTTCTCTGGGGAAACATACTCGTTTCCTCCCCGGGCGTGCCTGCCGTGAGTAGAAGCTGGGCCTTCCTAAGGTTTTGCAAACAGCTCCGAGGCTACAAGAATCCACATTTCCAAAGGGGAAAAGACTGCTTTTTGAAGTGGGCCACCTATCCTAGTTCACAGCAAACATGAGACCCTGCAGTAGTGGAGCTGCCGAGGGAGAGCATGGCGAAACCCTGGCAACTTCGCTGAATAACTTTTACTGTGCAGGCTTCGAACTGTGGCAAGATCCCTGAAGGAGGGCTGGCCTGAGCGAGGCCTAGTTGGCTCTACCTCTTCTGTGGGCCTAGCAGGGTAAAGGAGGAAGTGTGTTCTTTGCTCAGCTTGGACCTCACTTAGACGTCCTGCTAAACCAACGAGCCAGTCGGTGTGAGCTCCTGGATGGAAGGCTGAGCAGAGTGATTTTCCGACTGCAGGTAGGGCCCTGGTCCTCACTGAGTCCACTTTCCCCAGCTCATGAGAGAGGCTCTGACTGTCTTGGTGAGCTGGGTAAGCTGGGACAACCTAGGTTTCCAAAGGAAGACAGAGAGCAGTGTGCCGCCTTGGGCTCTGCATGCAGAAGTGTTCTGAAGGGCCTACACGGCTGCTTGTTGCTCAGCAGGCAGAGAGGACACGTGGGGGGGATCCGTGTGGTAGCATGGGAAACGGTGCGGAGGTCAGAGTGCTTGGAGTCCTGAAAGCTATCCTCGCGTTCCATTGAAGCACAACAACGGTGGAGACCTCATGGAAACCGAGGCACGCAGAGCTTGCCCGTTGGAAACTTAGGCACTACCCTGAGGCTCAGGGTGGCCTTGCGCTTTCCCAGGAGGAAGGAGGTCTGCGGGATTAACTCTCCTCCAGCGTGACAGGAACCCTGTTCTTCGGTAGAAAGTGCTCGTTTGCTACGCAAGCGTACCTGCGGAGGCTATAACCTGGGCAACTTCAAGGTTTGGCAAGCAGCCCCTGAGACACTACAATCCAAGCTTCCAAAGGGAAAAGGCTGCTTTTGTCGGCAGAGCCAACCAACTCTTGTTAGCACCCAGCATAAGTACCTGCAGTACGGGAGCTGCGAAGGGAAACAAACGGGACACACTGGGCACCTGAGAAGCTCCCCTCGACACTTGCAAGCAGCCTGTTTCTCTGGGGAAACATACTCGTTTCCTCCCCGGGAGTGCCTGCCGTGAGTAGAAGCTGGGCCTTCCTAGGGTTTTGCAAACAGCTCCGAGGCTACAAGAATCCACATTTCCAAAGGGGAAAAGACTGCTTTTTGAAGTGGGCCACCTATCCTAGTTCACAGCAAACATGAGTCCCTGCAGTAGTGGAGCTGCCGAGGGAGAGCATGGCGAAATCTTGGCAACTTCGCTAAGTATCTTTTACTGTGCAGGCTTCGAAGTGTGGCAAGATCCCTGAAGGAGGGCTGGCCTGAGCGAGGCCTAGTTGGCCCTACCTCTTCCGTGGGCCTAGCAGGGTAAAGGAGGAAGTGTGCTCTTTGCTCAGCTTGGACCTCACTTAGACGTCCTGCTAAACCAACGAGCCAGTCGGAGTGAGCTCCTGGATGGAAGGCTGAGCAGAGTGATTTTCTGAGTGCAGGTAGGGCCCTGGTCCTCACTGAGTCCACGTCTCCCAGCTCATGAGAACGGCTCAGACTGTCTTCGTGAGCTGGGGCAAGCTGCGACCACCTAGGTTTCCAAAGGAAGACAGAGAGCAGTGTGCCGCCTTGGGTTCTGCATGCAAGAAGTGTTCCGAAGGGCCTACACGGCTGCTTGTTGCTCAGCAGGCAGAGAGGAGACGTGGGGGGATCTGTGTGGTAGCATGGGAAATGGTGCGGAGGTCAGAGTGCTTGGAGTCCTGAAAGCTATCCTCGCGTTCCATTGAAGCACAACAACGATGGAGACCTCATGGAAACCGAGGCACGCAGAGCTTGCCCTGTGGAAACTTAGGCACTACCCTGAGGCTCAGGGTGGCCTTGCGCTTTCCCAGGAGGAACGAGGTCTGCGGGATTAACTCTCCTCCAGCGTGACAGGAACCCTGTTCCTCGGGTGAAAGTGCTCGTTTGCTACTCAAGCGTACCTCTGGAGGCTATAACCTGGGCAACTTCAAGTTTGGCAAGCAGCCCCTGAGACACTACAATCCAAGCTTCCAAAAGGAAAAGGCTGCTTTTGTCGGAAGAGCCACCTACCCTTGTTAGCCCCCAGCATAAGTACCTGCAGGATGTCAGCTGCGAAGGGAAACAAACGGGACACACTGGGCACCTGAGAAGCTCCGCTCGACACTTGCAAGCAGCCTGTTTCTCTGGGGAAACATACTCGTTTCCTCCCCGGGCGTGCCTGCCGTGAGTAGAAGCTGGGCCTTCCTAGGGTTTTGCAAACAGCTCCGAGGCTACAAGAATCCACATTTCCAAAGGGGAAAAGACTGCTTTTTGAAGTGGGCCACCTATCCTAGTTCACAGCAAACATGAGTCCCTGCAGTAGTGGAGCTGCCGAGGGAGAGCATGGCGAAACCCTGGCAACTTCGCTAAATAACTTTTACTGTGCAGGCTTCGAACTGTGGCAAGTTCCCTGAAGGAGGGCTGGCCTGAGCGAGGCCTAGTTGGCTCTACCTCTTCCGTGGGCCTAGCAGGGTAAAGGAGGAAGTGTGTTCTTTGCTCAGCTTGGACCTCACTTAGACGTCCTGCTAAACCAACGAGCCAGTCGGTGTGAGCTCCTGGATGGAAGGCTGAGCAGAGTGATTTTCTGAGTGCAGGTAGGGCCCTGGTCCTCACTGAGTGCACTTTCCCCATCTCATGAGAGCGGCTCAGACTGTCTTGGTGAGCTGGGTAAGCTGCGACAACCTAGGTTTCCAAAGGAAGACAGAGAGCAGTGTGCCGCCTTGGGCTCTGCATGCAAGAATTGTTCTGAAGGGCCTACACGGCTGCTTGTTGCTCAGCAGGCAGAGAGGAGACGTGGGGGGGGATCCGTGTGGTAGCATGGGAAACGGTGCGGAGGTCAGAGTGCTTGGAGTCCTGAAAGCTATCCTCGCGTTCCATTGAAGCACAACAACGGTGGAGACCTCATGGAAACCGAGGCACGCAGAGCTTGCCCGTTGGAAACTTAGGCACTACCCTGAGGCTCAGGGTGGCCTTGCGCTTTCCCAGGAGGAAGGAGGTCTGCGGGATTAACTCTCCTCCAGCGTGACAGGAACCCTGTTCTTCGGTAGAAGTGCTCGTTTGCTACGCAAGCGTACCTCTGGAGGCTATAACCTGGGCAACTTCAAGGTTTGGCAAGCAGCCCCTGAGACACTACAATCCAAGCTTCCAAAGGGAAAAGGCTGCTTTTGTCGGCAGAGCCAACCAACTCTTGTTAGCACCCAGCATAAGTACCTGCAGTACGGGAGCTGCGAAGGGAAACAAACGGGACACACTGGGCACCTGAGAAGCTCCCCTCGACACTTGCAAGCAGCCTGTTTCTCTGGGGAAACATACTCGTTTCCCCCCCGGGCGTGCCTGCCGTGAGTAGAAGCTGGGCCTTCCTAGGGTTTTGCAAACAGCTCCGAGGCTACAAGAATCCACATTTCCAAAGGGGAAAAGACTGCTTTTTGAAGTGGGCCACCCATCCTAGTTCACAGCAAACATGAGTCCCTGCAGTAGTGGAGCTGCCGAGGGAGAGCATGGCGAAATCTTGGCAACTTCGCTAAGTATCTTTTACTGTGCAGGCTTCGAAGTGTGGCAAGATCCCTGAAGGAGGGCTGGCCTGAGCGAGGCCTAGTTGGCCCTACCTCTTCCGTGGGCCTAGCAGGGTAAAGGAGGAAGTGTGCTCTTTGCTCAGCTTGGACCTCACTTAGACGTCCTGCTAAACCAACGAGCCAGTCGGTGTGAGCTCCTGGATGGAAGGCTGAGCAGAGTGATTTTCTGAGTGCAGGTAGGGCCCTGGTCCTCACTGAGTCCACGTCTCCCAGCTCATGAGAACGGCTCAGACTGTCTTCGTGAGCTGGGGCAAGCTGCGACCACCTAGGTTTCCAAAGGAAGACAGAGAGCAGTGTGCCGCCTTGGGTTCTGCATGCAAGAAGTGTTCCGAAGGGCCTACACGGCTGCTTGTTGCTCAGCAGGCAGAGAGGAGACGTGGGGGGATCTGTGTGGTAGCATGGGAAATGGTGCGGAGGTCAGAGTGCTTGGAGTCCTGAAAGCTATCCTCGCGTTCCATTGAAGCACAACAACGATGGAGACCTCATGGAAACCGAGGCACGCAGAGCTTGCCCTGTGGAAACTTAGGCACTACCCTGAGGCTCAGGGTGGCCTTGCGCTTTCCCAGGAGGAACGAGGTCTGCGGGATTAACTCTCCTCCAGCGTGACAGGAACCCTGTTCCTCGGGTGAAAGTGCTCGTTTGCTACTCAAGCGTACCTCTGGAGGCTATAACCTGGGCAACTTCAAGGTTTGGCAAGCAGCCCCTGAGACACTACAATCCAAGCTTCCAAAAGGAAAAGGCTGCTTTTGTCGGAAGAGCCACCTACCCTTGTTAGCCCCCAGCATAAGTACCTGCAGGATGTCAGCTGCGAAGGGAAACAAACGGGACACACTGGGCACCTGAGAAGCTCCGCTCGACACTTGCAAGCAGCCTGTTTCTCTGGGGAAACATACTCGTTTCCTCCCCGGGCGTGCCTGCCGTGAGTAGAAGCTGGGCCTTCCTAGGGTTTTGCAAACAGCTCCGAGGCTACAAGAATCCACATTTCCAAAGGGGAAAAGACTGCTTTTTGAAGTGGGCCACCTATCCTAGTTCACAGCAAACATGAGTCCCTGCAGTAGTGGAGCTGCCGAGGGAGAGCATGGCGAAACCCTGGCAACTTCGCTAAATAACTTTTACTGTGCAGGCTTCGAACTGTGGCAAGTTCCCTGAAGGAGGGCTGGCCTGAGCGAGGCCTAGTTGGCTCTACCTCTTCCGTGGGCCTAGCAGGGTAAAGGAGGAAGTGTGTTCTTTGCTCAGCTTGGACCTCACTTAGACGTCCTGCTAAACCAACGAGCCAGTCGGTGTGAGCTCCTGGATGGAAGGCTGAGCAGAGTGATTTTCTGAGTGCAGGTAGGGCCCTGGTCCTCACTGAGTGCACTTTCCCCATCTCATGTGAGCGGCTCAGACTGTCTTGGTGAGCTGGGTAAGCTGCGACAACCTAGGTTTCCAAAGGAAGACAGAGAGCAGTGTGCCGCCTTGGGCTCTGCATGCAAGAATTGTTCTGAAGGGCCTACACGGCTGCTTGTTGCTCAGCAGGCAGAGAGGAGACGTGGGGGGGGATCCGTGTGGTAGCATGGGAAACGGTGCGGAGGTCAGAGTGCTTGGAGTCCTGAAAGCTATCCTCGCGTTCCATTGAAGCACAACAACGGTGGAGACCTCATGGAAACCGAGGCACGCAGAGCTTGCCCGTTGGAAACTTAGGCACTACCCTGAGGCTCAGGGTGGCCTTGCGCTTTCCCAGGAGGAAGGAGGTCTGCGGGATTAACTCTCCTCCAGCGTGACAGGAACCCTGTTCTTCGGTAGAAAGTGCTCGTTTGCTACGCAAGCGTACCTGCGGAGGCTATAACCTGGGCAACTTCAAGGTTTGGCAAGCAGCCCCTGAGACACTACAATCCAAGCTTCCAAAGGGAAAAGGCTGCTTTTGTCGGCAGAGCCAACCAACTCTTGTTAGCACCCAGCATAAGTACCTGCAGTACGGGAGCTGCGAAGGGAAACAAACGGGACACACTGGGCACCTGAGAAGCTCCCCTCGACACTTGCAAGCAGCCTGTTTCTCTGGGGAAACATACTCGTTTCCCCCCCGGGCGTGCCTGCCGTGAGTAGAAGCTGGGCCTTCCTAGGGTTTTGCAAACAGCTCCGAGGCTACAAGAATCCACATTTCCAAAGGGGAAAAGACTGCTTTTTGAAGTGGGCCACCCATCCTATTTCACAGCAAACATGAGTCCCTGCAGTAGTGGAGCTGCCGAGGGAGAGCATGGCGAAATCTTGGCAACTTCGCTAAGTATCTTTTACTGTGCAGGCTTCGAAGTGTGGCAAGATCCCTGAAGGAGGGCTGGCCTGAGCGAGGCCTAGTTGGCCCTACCTCTTCCGTGGGCCTAGCAGGGTAAAGGAGGAAGTGTGCTCTTTGCTCAGCTTGGACCTCACTTAGACGTCCTGCTAAACCAACGAGCCAGTCGGTGTGAGCTCCTGGATGGAAGGCTGAGCAGAGTGATTTTCTGAGTGCAGGTAGGGCCCTGGTCCTCACTGAGTCCACGTCTCCCAGCTCATGAGAACGGCTCAGACTGTCTTCGTGAGCTGGGGCAAGCTGCGACCACCTAGGTTTCCAAAGGAAGACAGAGAGCAGTGTGCCGCCTTGGGTTCTGCATGCAAGAAGTGTTCCGAAGGGCCTACACGGCTGCTTGTTGCTCAGCAGGCAGAGAGGAGACGTGGGGGGATCTGTGTGGTAGCATGGGAAATGGTGCGGAGGTCAGAGTGCTTGGAGTCCTGAAAGCTATCCTCGCGTTCCATTGAAGCACAACAACGATGGAGACCTCATGGAAACCGAGGCACGCAGAGCTTGCCCTGTGGAAACTTAGGCACTACCCTGAGGCTCAGGGTGGCCTTGCGCTTTCCCAGGAGGAACGAGGTCTGCGGGATTAACTCTCCTCCAGCGTGACAGGAACCCTGTTCCTCGGGTGAAAGTTTTCGTTTGCTACTCAAGCGTACCTCTGGAGGCTATAACCTGGGCAACTTCAAGGTTTGGCAAGCAGCCCCTGAGACACTACAATCCAAGCTTCCAAAAGGAAAAGGCTGCTTTTGTCGGAAGAGCCACCTACCCTTGTTAGCCCCCAGCATAAGTACCTGCAGGATGTCAGCTGCGAAGGGAAACAAACGGGACACACTGGGCACCTGAGAAGCTCCGCTCGACACTTGCAAGCAGCCTGTTTCTCTGGGGAAACATACTCGTTTCCTCCCCGGGCGTGCCTGCCGTGAGTAGAAGCTGGGCCTTCCTAGGGTTTTGCAAACAGCTCCGAGGCTACAAGAATCCACATTTCCAAAGGGGAAAAGACTGCTTTTTGAAGTGGGCCACCTATCCTAGTTCACAGCAAACATGAGTCCCTGCAGTAGTGGAGCTGCCGAGGGAGAGCATGGCGAAACCCTGGCAACTTCGCTAAATAACTTTTACTGTGCAGGCTTCGAACTGTGGCAAGTTCCCTGAAGGAGGGCTGGCCTGAGCGAGGCCTAGTTGGCTCTACCTCTTCCGTGGGCCTAGCAGGGTAAAGGAGGAAGTGTGTTCTTTGCTCAGCTTGGACCTCACTTAGACGTCCTGCTAAACCAACGAGCCAGTCGGTGTGAGCTCCTGGATGGAAGGCTGAGCAGAGTGATTTTCTGAGTGCAGGTAGGGCCCTGGTCCTCACTGAGTGCACTTTCCCCATCTCATGAGAGCGGCTCAGACTGTCTTGGTGAGCTGGGTAAGCTGCGACAACCTAGGTTTCCAAAGGAAGACAGAGAGCAGTGTGCCGCCTTGGGCTCTGCATGCAAGAATTGTTCTGAAGGGCCTACACGGCTGCTTGTTGCTCAGCAGGCAGAGAGGAGACGTGGGGGGGGATCCGTGTGGTAGCATGGGAAACGGTGCGGAGGTCAGAGTGCTTGGAGTCCTGAAAGCTATCCTCGCGTTCCATTGAAGCACAACAACGGTGGAGACCTCATGGAAACCGAGGCACGCAGAGCTTGCCCGTTGGAAACTTAGGCACTACCCTGAGGCTCAGGGTGGCCTTGCGCTTTCCCAGGAGGAAGGAGGTCTGCGGGATTAACTCTCCTCCAGCGTGACAGGAACCCTGTTCTTCGGTAGAAAGTGCTCGTTTGCTACGCAAGCGTACCTGCGGAGGCTATAACCTGGGCAACTTCAAGGTTTGGCAAGCAGCCCCTGAGACACTACAATCCAAGCTTCCAAAGGGAAAAGGCTGCTTTTGTCGGCAGAGCCAACCAACTCTTGTTAGCACCCAGCATAAGTACCTGCAGTACGGGAGCTGCGAAGGGAAACAAACGGGACACACTGGGCACCTGAGAAGCTCCCCTCGACACTTGCAAGCAGCCTGTTTCTCTGGGGAAACATACTCGTTTCCCCCCCGGGCGTGCCTGCCGTGAGTAGAAGCTGGGCCTTCCTAGGGTTTTGCAAACAGCTCCGAGGCTACAAGAATCCACATTTCCAAAGGGGAAAAGACTGCTTTTTGAAGTGGGCCACCCATCCTAGTTCACAGCAAACATGAGTCCCTGCAGTAGTGGAGCTGCCGAGGGAGAGCATGGCGAAATCTTGGCAACTTCGCTAAGTATCTTTTACTGTGCAGGCTTCGAAGTGTGGCAAGATCCCTGAAGGAGGGCTGGCCTGAGCGAGGCCTAGTTGGCCCTACCTCTTCCGTGGGCCTAGCAGGGTAAAGGAGGAAGTGTGCTCTTTGCTCAGCTTGGACCTCACTTAGACGTCCTGCTAAACCAACGAGCCAGTCGGTGTGAGCTCCTGGATGGAAGGCTGAGCAGAGTGATTTTCTGAGTGCAGGTAGGGCCCTGGTCCTCACTGAGTCCACGTCTCCCAGCTCATGAGAACGGCTCAGACTGTCTTCGTGAGCTGGGGCAAGCTGCGACCACCTAGGTTTCCAAAGGAAGACAGAGAGCAGTGTGCCGCCTTGGGTTCTGCATGCAAGAAGTGTTCCGAAGGGCCTACACGGCTGC
The DNA here is from genome assembly GCF_965194805.1 of Balaenoptera borealis. Classification (NCBI taxonomy): domain Eukaryota; kingdom Metazoa; phylum Chordata; class Mammalia; order Artiodactyla; family Balaenopteridae; genus Balaenoptera; species Balaenoptera borealis. The sequence goes on along the minus strand of NW_028122084.1, from coordinate 11,927 downwards.
TTGTTGCTCAGCAGGCAGAGAGGAGACGTGGGGGGATCTGTGTGGTAGCATGGGAAATGGTGCGGAGGTCAGAGTGCTTGGAGTCCTGAAAGCTATCCTCGCGTTCCATTGAAGCACAACAACGATGGAGACCTCATGGAAACCGAGGCACGCAGAGCTTGCCCTGTGGAAACTTAGGCACTACCCTGAGGCTCAGGGTGGCCTTGCGCTTTCCCAGGAGGAACGAGGTCTGCGGGATTAACTCTCCTCCAGCGTGACAGGAACCCTGTTCCTCGGGTGAAAGTGCTCGTTTGCTACTCAAGCGTACCTCTGGAGGCTATAACCTGGGCAAATTCAAGGTTTGGCAAGCAGCCCCTGAGACACTACAATCCAAGCTTCCAAAAGGAAAAGGCTGCTTTTGTCGGAAGAGCCACCTACCCTTGTTAGCCCCCAGCATAAGTACCTGCAGGATGTCAGCTGCGAAGGGAAACAAACGGGACACACTGGGCACCTGAGAAGCTCCGCTCGACACTTGCAAGCAGCCTGTTTCTCTGGGGAAACATACTCGTTTCCTCCCCGGGCGTGCCTGCCGTGAGTAGAAGCTGGGCCTTCCTAGGGTTTTGCAAACAGCTCCGAGGCTACAAGAATCCACATTTCCAAAGGGGAAAAGACTGCTTTTTGAAGTGGGCCACCTATCCTAGTTCACAGCAAACATAAGTCCCTGCAGTAGTGGAGCTGCCGAGGGAGAGCATGGCGAAACCCTGGCAACTTCGCTAAATAACTTTTACTGTGCAGGCTTCGAACTGTGGCAAGTTCCCTGAAGGAGGGCTGGCCTGAGCGAGGCCTAGTTGGCTCTACCTCTTCCGTGGGCCTAGCAGGGTAAAGGAGGAAGTGTGTTCTTTGCTCAGCTTGGACCTCACTTAGACGTCCTGCTAAACCAACGAGCCAGTCGGTGTGAGCTCCTGGATGGAAGGCTGAGCAGAGTGATTTTCTGAGTGCAGGTAGGGCCCTGGTCCTCACTGAGTGCACTTTCCCCATCTCATGTGAGCGGCTCAGACTGTCTTGGTGAGCTGGGTAAGCTGCGACAACCTAGGTTTCCAAAGGAAGACAGAGAGCAGTGTGCCGCCTTGGGCTCTGCATGCAAGAATTGTTCTGAAGGGCCTACACGGCTGCTTGTTGCTCAGCAGGCAGAGAGGAGACGTGGGGGGGGATCCGTGTGGTAGCATGGGAAACGGTGCGGAGGTCAGAGTGCTTGGAGTCCTGAAAGCTATCCTCGCGTTCCATTGAAGCACAACAACGGTGGAGACCTCATGGAAACCGAGGCACGCAGAGCTTGCCCGTTGGAAACTTAGGCACTACCCTGAGGCTCAGGGTGTCCTTGCGTTTTCCCAGGAGGAAGGAGGTCTGCGGGATTAACTCTCCTCCAGCGTGACAGGAACCCTGTTCTTCGGTAGAAAGTGCTCGTTTGCTACGCAAGCGTACCTGCGGAGGCTATAACCTGGGCAACTTCAAGGTTTGGCAAGCAGCCCCTGAGACACTACAATCCAAGCTTCCAAAGGGAAAAGGCTGCTTTTGTCGGCAGAGCCAACCAACTCTTGTTAGCACCCAGCATAAGTACCTGCAGTACGGGAGCTGCGAAGGGAAACAAACGGGACACACTGGGCACCTGAGAAGCTCCCCTCGACACTTGCAAGCAGCCTGTTTCTCTGGGGAAACATACTCGTTTCCTGCCGGGGCGTGCCTGCAGTGAGTAGAAGCTGGGCCTTCCTAGGGTTTCGCAAACAGCTCCTAGGCTACAAGAATCCACCTTTCCAAAGGGGAAAAGACTGCTTTTTGAAGTGGGCCACCTAACCTAGTTCACAGCAAACATGGTTCCGTGCAGTAGTGGAGCTGCCGAGGGAGAGCATGGCGAAACCCTGGCAACTTCGCTAAGTATCTTTTACTGTGCAGGCTTCGAACTGTGGCAAGATCCCTGAAGGAGGGCTGGCCTGAGCGAGGCCTAGTTGTCTCTACCTCTTCCGGGGGCCTAGCAGGGTAAAGGAGGAATTGTGCTCTTGCTCAGCTTGGACCTCACTTAGACGTCCTGCTAAACCAACGAGCCAGTCGGTGTGAGTTTCTGGATGGAAGGCTGAGCAGAGTGATTTTCTGTGTGCAGGTAGGGCCCTGGTCCTCACTGAGTCCACGTTCCCCCGCTCATGAAACCGGCTCAGACTGTCTTCGTGAGCTGGGTAAGCTCCGACAACCTAGGTTTCCAAAGGAAGACAGAGAGCAGTGTCCCGCCTTGGGCTCTGCATGCAAGAAGTGTTCTGAAGGGCCTACACGGCTGCTTGTTGCTCAGCAGGCAGAGAGGAGACGTGGGGGGGATCCGTGTGGTAGCATGGGAAACCGTGCGGAGGCCAGAGTGCTTGGAGTCCTGAAAGCTATCCTCGCGTTCCATTGAAGCACAACAACGGTGGAGACCTCATGGAAACCGAGGCACGCAGAGCTTGCACGGAGCAAACTTAGGCACTACCCTGAGGCTCAGGGTGGCCTTGCGCTTTCCCAGGAGGAAGGAGGTCTGCGGGATTAACTCTCCTCCAGCGTGACAGGAACCCTGTTCCTCGGGTGAAAGTGCTCGTTTGCTACTCAAGCGTACCTCTGGAGGCTATAACCTGGGCAACTTCAAGGTTAGGCAAGCAGCCCCTGAGACACTACAATCCAAGCTTCCAAAAGGAAAAGGCTGCTTTTGTCGGAAGAGCCACCTACCCTTGTTAGCCCCCAGCATAAGTACCTGCAGGATGTCAGCTGCGAAGGGAAACAAACGGGACACACTGGGCACCTGAGAAGCTCCGCTCGACACTTGCAAGCAGCCTGTTTCTCTGGGGAAACATACTCGTTTCCTCCCCGGGCGTGCCTGCCGTGAGTAGAAGCTGGGCCTTCCTAAGGTTTTGCAAACAGCTCCGAGGCTACAAGAATCCACATTTCCAAAGGGGAAAAGACTGCTTTTTGAAGTGGGCCACCTATCCTAGTTCACAGCAAACATGAGACCCTGCAGTAGTGGAGCTGCCGAGGGAGAGCATGGCGAAACCCTGGCAACTTCGCTGAATAACTTTTACTGTGCAGGCTTCGAACTGTGGCAAGATCCCTGAAGGAGGGCTGGCCTGAGCGAGGCCTAGTTGGCTCTACCTCTTCTGTGGGCCTAGCAGGGTAAAGGAGGAAGTGTGTTCTTTGCTCAGCTTGGACCTCACTTAGACGTCCTGCTAAACCAACGAGCCAGTCGGAGTGAGCTCCTGGATGGAAGGCTGAGCAGAGTGATTTTCCGACTGCAGGTAGGGCCCTGGTCCTCACTGAGTCCACTTTCCCCATCTCATGAGAGAGGCTCTGACTGTCTTGGTGAGCTGGGTAAGCTGGGACAACCTAGGTTTCCAAAGGAAGACAGAGAGCAGTGTGCCACCTTGGGCTCTGCATGCAGAAGTGTTCTGAAGGGCCTACACGGCTGCTTGTTGCTCAGCAGGCAGAGAGGAGACGTGGGGGGGGATCCGTGTGGTAGCATGGGAAACGGTGCGGAGGTCAGAGTGCTTGGAGTCCTGAAAGCTATCCTCGCGTTCCATTGAAGCACAACAACGGTGGAGACCTCATGGAAACCGAGGCACGCAGAGCTTGCCCGTTGGAAACTTAGGCACTACCCTGAGGCTCAGGGTGGCCTTGCGCTTTCCCAGGAGGAAGGAGGTCTGCGGGATTAACTCTCCTCCAGCGTGACAGGAACCCTGTTCTTCGGTAGAAAGTGCTCGTTTGCTACGCAAGCGTACCTGCGGAGGCTATAACCTGGGCAACTTCAAGGTTTGGCAAGCAGCCCCTGAGACACTACAATCCAAGCTTCCAAAGGGAAAAGGCTGCTTTTGTCGGCAGAGCCAACCAACTCTTGTTAGCACCCAGCATAAGTACCTGCAGTACGGGAGCTGCGAAGGGAAACAAACGGGACACACTGGGCACCTGAGAAGCTCCCCTCGACACTTGCAAGCAGCCTGTTTCTCTGGGGAAACATACTCGTTTCCTCCCCGGGAGTGCCTGCCGTGAGTAGAAGCTGGGCCTTCCTAGGGTTTTGCAAACAGCTCCGAGGCTACAAGAATCCACATTTCCAAAGGGGAAAAGACTGCTTTTTGAAGTGGGCCACCTATCCTAGTTCACAGCAAACATGAGACCCTGCAGTAGTGGAGCTGCCGAGGGAGAGCATGGCGAAATCTTGGCAACTTCGCTAAGTATCTTTTACTGTGCAGGCTTCGAAGTGTGGCAAGATCCCTGAAGGATGGCTGGCCTGAGCGAGGCCTAGTTGGCCCTACCTCTTCTGTGGGCCTAGCAGAGTAAAGGAGGAAGTGTGCTCTTTGCTCAGCTTGGACCTCACTTAGACGTCCTGCTAAACCAACGAGCCAGTCGGAGTGAGCTCCTGGATGGAAGGCTGAGCAGAGTGATTTTCTGAGTGCAGGTAGGGCCCTGGTCCTCACTGAGTCCACGTCTCCCAGCTCATGAGAACGGCTCAGACTGTCTTCGTGAGCTGGGGCAAGCTGCGACCACCTAGGTTTCCAAAGGAAGACAGAGAGCAGTGTGCCGCCTTGGGTTCTGCATGCAAGAAGTGTTCCGAAGGGCCTACACGGCTGCTTGTTGCTCAGCAGGCAGAGAGGAGACGTGGGGGGATCTGTGTGGTAGCATGGGAAATGGTGCGGAGGTCAGAGTGCTTGGAGTCCTGAAAGCTATCCTCGCGTTCCATTGAAGCACAACAACGATGGAGACCTCATGGAAACCGAGGCACGCAGAGCTTGCCCTGTGGAAACTTAGGCACTACCCTGAGGCTCAGGGTGGCCTTGCGCTTTCCCAGGAGGAACGAGGTCTGCGGGATTAACTCTCCTCCAGCGTGACAGGAACCCTGTTCCTCGGGTGAAAGTGCTCGTTTGCTACTCAAGCGTACCTCTGGAGGCTATAACCTGGGCAACTTCAAGGTTTGGCAAGCAGCCCCTGAGACACTACAATCCAAGCTTCCAAAAGGAAAAGGCTGCTTTTGTCGGAAGAGCCACCTACCCTTGTTAGCCCCCAGCATAAGTACCTGCAGGATGTCAGCTGCGAAGGGAAACAAACGGGACACACTGGGCACCTGAGAAGCTCCGCTCGACACTTGCAAGCAGCCTGTTTCTCTGGGGAAACATACTCGTTTCCTCCCCGGGCGTGCCTGCCGTGAGTAGAAGCTGGGCCTTCCTAGGGTTTTGCAAACAGCTCCGAGGCTACAAGAATCCACATTTCCAAAAGGGAAAGGACTGCTTTTTGAAGTGGGCCACCTATCCTAGTTCACAGCAAACATGAGTCCCTGCAGTAGTGGAGCTGCCGAGGGAGAGCATGGCGAAACCCTGGCAACTTCGCTAAATAACTTTTACTGTGCAGGCTTCGAACTGTGGCAAGTTCCCTGAAGGAGGGCTGGCCTGAGCGAGGCCTAGTTGGCTCTACCTCTTCCGTGGGCCTAGCAGGGTAAAGGAGGAAGTGTGTTCTTTGCTCAGCTTGGACCTCACTTAGACGTCCTGCTAAACCAACGAGCCAGTCGGTGTGAGCTCCTGGATGGAAGGCTGAGCAGAGTGATTTTCTGAGTGCAGGTAGGGCCCTGGTCCTCACTGAGTGCACTTTCCCCATCTCATGAGAGCGGCTCAGACTGTCTTGGTGAGCTGGGTAAGCTGCGACAACCTAGGTTTCCAAAGGAAGACAGAGAGCAGTGTGCCGCCTTGGGCTCTGCATGCAAGAATTGTTCTGAAGGGCCTACACGGCTGCTTGTTGCTCAGCAGGCAGAGAGGAGACGTGGGGGGGGATCCGTGTGGTAGCATGGGAAACGGTGCGGAGGTCAGAGTGCTTGGAGTCCTGAAAGCTATCCTCGCGTTCCATTGAAGCACAACAACGGTGGAGACCTCATGGAAACCGAGGCACGCAGAGCTTGCCCGTTGGAAACTTAGGCACTACCCTGAGGCTCAGGGTGTCCTTGCGCTTTCCCAGGAGGAAGGAGGTCTGCGGGATTAACTCTCCTCCAGCGTGACAGGAACCCTGTTCTTCGGTAGAAAGTGCTCGTTTGCTACGCAAGCGTACCTGCGGAGGCTATAACCTGGGCAACTTCAAGGTTTGGCAAGCAGCCCCTGAGACACTACAATCCAAGCTTCCAAAGGGAAAAGGCTGCTTTTGTCGGCAGAGCCAACCAACTCTTGTTAGCACCCAGCATAAGTACCTGCAGTACGGGAGCTGCGAAGGGAAACAAACGGGACACACTGGGCACCTGAGAAGCTCCCCTCGACACTTGCAAGCAGCCTGTTTCTCTGGGGAAACATACTCGTTTCCCCCCCGGGCGTGCCTGCCGTGAGTAGAAGCTGGGCCTTCGTAGGGTTTTCCAAACAGCTCCGAGGCTACAAGAATCCACATTTCCAAAGGGGAAAAGACTGCTTTTTGAAGTGGGCCACCCATCCTAGTTCACAGCAAACATGAGTCCCTGCAGTAGTGGAGCTGCCGAGGGAGAGCATGGCGAAATCTTGGCAACTTCGCTAAGTATCTTTTACTGTGCAGGCTTCGAAGTGTGGCAAGATCCCTGAAGGAGGGCTGGCCTGAGCGAGGCCTAGTTGGCCCTACCTCTTCCGTGGGCCTAGCAGGGTAAAGGAGGAAGTGTGCTCTTTGCTCAGCTTGGACCTCACTTAGACGTCCTGCTAAACCAACGAGCCAGTCGGTGTGAGCTCCTGGATGGAAGGCTGAGCAGAGTGATTTTCTGAGTGCAGGTAGGGCCCTGGTCCTCACTGAGTCCACGTCTCCCAGCTCATGAGAACGGCTCAGACTGTCTTCGTGAGCTGGGGCAAGCTGCGACCACCTAGGTTTCCAAAGGAAGACAGAGAGCAGTGTGCCGCCTTGGGTTCTGCATGCAAGAAGTGTTCCGAAGGGCCTACACGGCTGCTTGTTGCTCAGCAGGCAGAGAGGAGACGTGGGGGGATCTGTGTGGTAGCATGGGAAATGGTGCGGAGGTCAGAGTGCTTGGAGTCCTGAAAGCTATCCTCGCGTTCCATTGAAGCACAACAACGATGGAGACCTCATGGAAACCGAGGCACGCAGAGCTTGCCCTGTGGAAACTTAGGCACTACCCTGAGGCTCAGGGTGGCCTTGCGCTTTCCCAGGAGGAACGAGGTCTGCGGGATTAACTCTCCTCCAGCGTGACAGGAACCCTGTTCCTCGGGTGAAAGTGCTCGTTTGCTACTCAAGCGTACCTCTGGAGGCTATAACCTGGGCAAATTCAAGGTTTGGCAAGCAGCCCCTGAGACACTACAATCCAAGCTTCCAAAAGGAAAAGGCTGCTTTTGTCGGAAGAGCCACCTACCCTTGTTAGCCCCCAGCATAAGTACCTGCAGGATGTCAGCTGCGAAGGGAAACAAACGGGACACACTGGGCACCTGAGAAGCTCCGCTCGACACTTGCAAGCAGCCTGTTTCTCTGGGGAAACATACTCGTTTCCTCCCCGGGCGTGCCTGCCGTGAGTAGAAGCTGGGCCTTCCTAGGGTTTTGCAAACAGCTCCGAGGCTACAAGAATCCACATTTCCAAAGGGGAAAAGACTGCTTTTTGAAGTGGGCCACCTATCCTAGTTCACAGCAAACATAAGTCCCTGCAGTAGTGGAGCTGCCGAGGGAGAGCATGGCGAAACCCTGGCAACTTCGCTAAATAACTTTTACTGTGCAGGCTTCGAACTGTGGCAAGTTCCCTGAAGGAGGGCTGGCCTGAGCGAGGCCTAGTTGGCTCTACCTCTTCCGTGGGCCTAGCAGGGTAAAGGAGGAAGTGTGTTCTTTGCTCAGCTTGGACCTCACTTAGACGTCCTGCTAAACCAACGAGCCAGTCGGTGTGAGCTCCTGGATGGAAGGCTGAGCAGAGTGATTTTCTGAGTGCAGGTAGGGCCCTGGTCCTCACTGAGTGCACTTTCCCCATCTCATGTGAGCGGCTCAGACTGTCTTGGTGAGCTGGGTAAGCTGCGACAACCTAGGTTTCCAAAGGAAGACAGAGAGCAGTGTGCCGCCTTGGGCTCTGCATGCAAGAATTGTTCTGAAGGGCCTACACGGCTGCTTGTTGCTCAGCAGGCAGAGAGGAGACGTGGGGGGGGATCCGTGTGGTAGCATGGGAAACGGTGCGGAGGTCAGAGTGCTTGGAGTCCTGAAAGCTATCCTCGCGTTCCATTGAAGCACAACAACGGTGGAGACCTCATGGAAACCGAGGCACGCAGAGCTTGCCCGTTGGAAACTTAGGCACTACCCTGAGGCTCAGGGTGTCCTTGCGCTTTCCCAGGAGGAAGGAGGTCTGCGGGATTAACTCTCCTCCAGCGTGACAGGAACCCTGTTCTTCGGTAGAAAGTGCTCGTTTGCTACGCAAGCGTACCTGCGGAGGCTATAACCTGGGCAACTTCAAGGTTTGGCAAGCAGCCCCTGAGACACTACAATCCAAGCTTCCAAAGGGAAAAGGCTGCTTTTGTCGGCAGAGCCAACCAACTCTTGTTAGCACCCAGCATAAGTACCTGCAGTACGGGAGCTGCGAAGGGAAACAAACGGGACACACTGGGCACCTGAGAAGCTCCCCTCGACACTTGCAAGCAGCCTGTTTCTCTGGGGAAACATACTCGTTTCCTGCCGGGGCGTGCCTGCAGTGAGTAGAAGCTGGGCCTTCCTAGGGTTTCGCAAACAGCTCCTAGGCTACAAGAATCCACCTTTCCAAAGGGGAAAAGACTGCTTTTTGAAGTGGGCCACCTAACCTAGTTCACAGCAAACATGGTTCCGTGCAGTAGTGGAGCTGCCGAGGGAGAGCATGGCGAAACCCTGGCAACTTCGCTAAGTATCTTTTACTGTGCAGGCTTCGAACTGTGGCAAGATCCCTGAAGGAGGGCTGGCCTGAGCGAGGCCTAGTTGTCTCTACCTCTTCCGGGGGCCTAGCAGGGTAAAGGAGGAATTGTGCTCTTGCTCAGCTTGGACCTCACTTAGACGTCCTGCTAAACCAACGAGCCAGTCGGTGTGAGTTCCTGGATGGAAGGCTGAGCAGAGTGATTTTCTGTGTGCAGGTAGGGCCCTGGTCCTCACTGAGTCCACGTTCCCCCGCTCATGAAACCGGCTCAGACTGTCTTCGTGAGCTGGGTAAGCTCCGACAACCTAGGTTTCCAAAGGAAGACAGAGAGCAGTGTCCCGCCTTGGGCTCTGCATGCAAGAAGTGTTCTGAAGGGCCTACACGGCTGCTTGTTGCTCAGCAGGCAGAGAGGAGACGTGGGGGGGATCCGTGTGGTAGCATGGGAAACGGTGCGGAGGCCAGAGTGCTTGGAGTCCTGAAAGCTATCCTCGCGTTCCATTGAAGCACAACAACGGTGGAGACCTCATGGAAACCGAGGCACGCAGAGCTTGCACGGAGCAAACTTAGGCACTACCCTGAGGCTCAGGGTGGCCTTGCGCTTTCCCAGGAGGAAGGAGGTCTGCGGGATTAACTCTCCTCCAGCGTGACAGGAACCCTGTTCCTCGGGTGAAAGTGCTCGTTTGCTACTCAAGCGTACCTCTGGAGGCTATAACCTGGGCAACTTCAAGGTTAGGCAAGCAGCCCCTGAGACACTACAATCCAAGCTTCCAAAAGGAAAAGGCTGCTTTTGTCGGAAGAGCCACCTACCCTTGTTAGCCCCCAGCATAAGTACCTGCAGGATGTCAGCTGCGAAGGGAAACAAACGGGACACACTGGGCACCTGAGAAGCTCCGCTCGACACTTGCAAGCAGCCTGTTTCTCTGGGGAAACATACTCGTTTCCTCCCCGGGCGTGCCTGCCGTGAGTAGAAGCTGGGCCTTCCTAAGGTTTTGCAAACAGCTCCGAGGCTACAAGAATCCACATTTCCAAAGGGGAAAAGACTGCTTTTTGAAGTGGGCCACCTATCCTAGTTCACAGCAAACATGAGACCCTGCAGTAGTGGAGCTGCCGAGGGAGAGCATGGCGAAACCCTGGCAACTTCGCTGAATAACTTTTACTGTGCAGGCTTCGAACTGTGGCAAGATCCCTGAAGGAGGGCTGGCCTGAGCGAGGCCTAGTTGGCTCTACCTCTTCTGTGGGCCTAGCAGGGTAAAGGAGGAAGTGTGTTCTTTGCTCAGCTTGGACCTCACTTAGACGTCCTGCTAAACCAACGAGCCAGTCGGTGTGAGCTCCTGGATGGAAGGCTGAGCAGAGTGATTTTCCGACTGCAGGTAGGGCCCTGGTCCTCACTGAGTCCACTTTCCCCATCTCATGAGAGAGGCTCTGACTGTCTTGGTGAGCTGGGTAAGCTGGGACAACCTAGGTTTCCAAAGGAAGACAGAGAGCAGTGTGCCACCTTGGGCTCTGCATGCAGAAGTGTTCTGAAGGGCCTACACGGCTGCTTGTTGCTCAGCAGGCAGAGAGGAGACGTGGGGGGGGATCCGTGTGGTAGCATGGGAAACGGTGCGGAGGTCAGAGTGCTTGGAGTCCTGAAAGCTATCCTCGCGTTCCATTGAAGCACAACAACGGTGGAGACCTCATGGAAACCGAGGCACGCAGAGCTTGCCCGTTGGAAACTTAGGCACTACCCTGAGGCTCAGGGTGGCCTTGCGCTTTCCCAGGAGGAAGGAGGTCTGCGGGATTAACTCTCCTCCAGCGTGACAGGAACCCTGTTCTTCGGTAGAAAGTGCTCGTTTGCTACGCAAGCGTACCTGCGGAGGCTATAACCTGGGCAACTTCAAGGTTTGGCAAGCAGCCCCTGAGACACTACAATCCAAGCTTCCAAAGGGAAAAGGCTGCTTTTGTCGGCAGAGCCAACCAACTCTTGTTAGCACCCAGCATAAGTACCTGCAGTACGGGAGCTGCGAAGGGAAACAAACGGGACACACTGGGCACCTGAGAAGCTCCCCTCGACACTTGCAAGCAGCCTGTTTCTCTGGGGAAACATACTCGTTTCCTCCCCGGGAGTGCCTGCCGTGAGTAGAAGCTGGGCCTTCCTAGGGTTTTGCAAACAGCTCCGAGGCTACAAGAATCCACATTTCCAAAGGGGAAAAGACTGCTTTTTGAAGTGGGCCACCTATCCTAGTTCACAGCAAACATGAGTCCCTGCAGTAGTGGAGCTGCCGAGGGAGAGCATGGCGAAATCTTGGCAACTTCGCTAAGTATCTTTTACTGTGCAGGCTTCGAAGTGTGGCAAGATCCCTGAAGGATGGCTGGCCTGAGCGAGGCCTAGTTGGCCCTACCTCTTCTGTGGGCCTAGCAGAGTAAAGGAGGAAGTGTGCTCTTTGCTCAGCTTGGACCTCACTTAGACGTCCTGCTAAACCAACGAGCCAGTCGGAGTGAGCTCCTGGATGGAAGGCTGAGCAGAGTGATTTTCTGAGTGCAGGTAGGGCCCTGGTCCTCACTGAGTCCACGTCTCCCAGCTCATGAGAACGGCTCAGACTGTCTTCGTGAGCTGGGGCAAGCTGCGACCACCTAGGTTTCCAAAGGAAGACAGAGAGCAGTGTGCCGCCTTGGGTTCTGCATGCAAGAAGTGTTCCGAAGGGCCTACACGGCTGCTTGTTGCTCAGCAGGCAGAGAGGAGACGTGGGGGGATCTGTGTGGTAGCATGGGAAATGGTGCGGAGGTCAGAGTGCTTGGAGTCCTGAAAGCTATCCTCGCGTTCCATTGAAGCACAACAACGATGGAGACCTCATGGAAACCGAGGCACGCAGAGCTTGCCCTGTGGAAACTTAGGCACTACCCTGAGGCTCAGGGTGGCCTTGCGCTTTCCCAGGAGGAACGAGGTCTGCGGGATTAACTCTCCTCCAGCGTGACAGGAACCCTGTTCTTCGGTAGAAAGTGCTCGTTTGCTACGCAAGCGTACCTGCGGAGGCTATAACCTGGGCAACTTCAAGGTTTGGCAAGCAGCCCCTGAGACACTACAATCCAAGCTTCCAAAAGGAAAAGG
>NW_028122085.1:0-52215 GCF_965194805.1 Balaenoptera borealis | reverse complement strand
AGATTTAAAGCTGCTGTTTGAGGAAACGGCTTTTGGGTGGCAGGATTTCTACGTTGCCAACTCTGCTTGCTAGGGAAACAGAACTTCGCTGCAAGTTGTGGTTTTAGGTTGCAGATTAGAGTGGAATGTGCCAGGACAAACCCCCATAAGTTTAACCTCCGTAATTCTTGTCTGTCTCTTTAAGTTGTAGTTTTTATCAGAGCAAATTTGATTGAAAAAAAATTTTTTTTTGTAGGAGTACAGAATCTTGTTCATTTACACATATACCTATATTTATTGATCTTTGGGTCCTTTTCCATGTAGGTTGTTACAGAGTGTTGAGTAGACCACTCTTGGTATTCCATAGGTCTTTGGGGATTATATATTTTATATGTATTAGTATATGTGTGTTAACCCCAATATCCTAATTTATCCATTCCTCACACGTTTTCTTTGGCTTAACCATAAGTTTGTCTTCTCAATCTGAGATTGCCTTTCTCTATGGAAATATGTTCATTTTTATGAATTTTCAGATAACATAAGGGACATCATAGGGCATTTGTCTTTCTCATTCTGACTTACTTCACGTTGTGTGATTATCTCTAGGCTCCTCTGTGGTGCTGCATATGCCATTCTTTTATTTTTTTCCGTGACGGATATTCCATTCTGTCCATATTACCACTTCTTCTTTGTCCATTCGTCTGATTATGGACCTTTTTTGTGTTTCCATGTCTTGGCTATTTCAGTATTGCTGCAGTGCACATTTGCCTGCCTCTGTCTTTCCGATTCTTGTGGTCTTAGGTTATAGGCCCAAAAGGTGCCCTGCCGCATCATATGGTAGCTCAATTTTTACGTTTTAAAGCAGCTCCGTTCAGTTTTCGTTAGTGCTGTTACCACTTTACATTCCACCAGCATCTAGAAATTACAGAGTTCTCTAAAAGCCCTTAGCATTTATAGTTTGTAGACTTTTTGCTGATGGTCATTTGACTGGTGTGAGCTGAAACGTTTTCACGTTGGATTTGCATGTGGCTAATAATTCCTTATACTGAACTTTAGGCATGTCCTCTTTTTCTTTTCCTTCTTTTTTAAAGAGTGACTACAACTTCCCTCTTCGTATTGACTTCTTGAAAAAGTTGTAATGTGTAGAATTTTCTTGCCTATTCCCTACCCCAGGGCATTTGTTGAGGGCAGGTGTCATTTACAGCCCTGCAGTCCTTGTGACTATTAAGCAACCATTAGCACTTGGTTTAAAGCTGCTGTTACGGGAAACAACCACAAGGCGGCAGCATTATTACGTTCTCAACGCTTGTTACTAGTGCAAAAGAGTCTTCCTGAAAGTAGTGTTCCAAGGTTGTAAATTAGAGTGGAATGTGCTGGGACAAGCCCCCAGAAGTTTATGTCACCTTACTTATGTTTGTTTTTTAAATTTAATTTCTATTTCTTATCGGAGTAAATTTGATTAGAGTGTTGTGGTTTTCTGGCTGTACAGAATCTGCTCAATGATTCATACATATGTCTGGTCATCTTCGGATCCTGTTACCTTGTATGTTATTACAGAAAGTTGAGTAGACCTCCCTTGGTATTTGGTAGGTGTTTTGTCTTTATATATTTTATATGTATTGGTGAGTATATAATTCATATGGTTTATATGTTATATGTTTATATACATTTAACATACATTAGTATATCTATGTTAGCCCCATAGTCCTAATTTATCCATCCTCCCACCTTTCATTTTGGCTAACCATTAGTTTGTTTTATAAGTCTGTGAGTGTCTTTTTCTGTGAAAATATGTTTATTGGTAGCAACCTTAGGCTAACATGTATACAAGATATCATAGGATATTTATCATTCCCTCTTGACTTACTTAAGCTAATATGATTATTTCTAGGCTCATGTGTAGTCCTGAAAACGGCATTGTTCATTTTTTCCCGAGGCTACTCTTCCATTCGGTATGTGTACCACTTCTTCTGTGTCCATTTATCTGTTGATGGACATTTTGTTTGCTTCCATGTCTTGGCTATTGTAAATACTGCTGCAATACACGATTTTCCATCCCGTGTCTTTTTTTTTTTAAGATTTTTTTTTAAATTAATTAATGAATTTATTTATTTATTTTTGGCTGTGCTGGTTCCTTGTTTCTGTGCGAGGGCTTTCTCCAGTTGCGGCAAGTGGGGGCCACTCCTCATCACGGTGCGCGGGCCTCCCACCATCGCGGCCTCTCCCGCTGCGGAGCACAGGCTCCAGATGCGCAGGCTCAGCAGCTTTGGCTCACGGGCCCAATTGCTCCGCGGCATGCGGGATCCTCCCAGACCAGGGATCGAACCCGTGGCCCCTGCCTTGGCAGGCAGACTCTCAACCACTGCACCACCAGGGAAGCCCCATCCCGTGTCTTTTTGATTCTGACTTTCACAGGTGAAAGGCCCAATAGTGGGACTTCCGGATCATATGGTGACTCAATTTTTACCTTTAAATGCGCTGCCATTCTGTTCCTATTATTGGCCGTTACCAGTTTACATCCCACTTAGACCGAGAGGTTACGCTATTCTCCACAACTTCTTCAACATCTATTGTTTGTAGACTTTTTGCTGATGGTCATTCTGACTGGTGTGAGGTGATACCTTTGTGTAGATTGGATTTGCATGCGTCTCATATTTCCTGATGTTTTGCGTTTATCAGTGTCCTTTTCACTTTTTTTTTAAGATTGAGCGAAACGTACAACTTCTAACTGCCTTCTTGAAAAATTTGCTGCGTTGGATTCTTTTGGCCATTCCCTTCCCCAGGACATTTTTTGAGGGCATGAGTCATTTACAGCCCTGCAGTCCTTGTGAATATTAGTGACCATTAGCAGTAGATTTAAAGCTGCTGTTTGAGGAAACGGCTTTTGGGTGGGGCAGGATTTCTACGTTGCCAACTCTGCTTGCTAGGGAAACAGAACTTCGCTGCAAGTTGTGGTTTTAGGTTGCAGATTAGAGTGGAATGTGCCAGGACAAACCCCCATAAGTTTAACCTCCGTAATTCTTGTCTGTCTCTTTAAGTTGTAGTTTTTATCAGAGCAAATTTGATTGAAAAAAAATTTTTTTTTTGTAGGAGTACAGAATCTTGTTCATTTACACATATACCTATATTTATTGATCTTTGGGTCCTTTTCCATGTAGGTTGTTACAGAGTGTTGAGTAGACCACTCTTGGTATTCCATAGGTCTTTGGGGATTATATATTTTATATGTATTAGTATATGTGTGTTAACCCCAATATCCTAATTTATCCATTCCTCACACGTTTTCTTTGGCTTAACCATAAGTTTGTCTTCTCAATCTGAGATTGCCTTTCTCTATGGAAATATGTTCATTTTTATGAATTTTCAGATAACATAAGGGACATCATAGGGCATTTGTCTTTCTCATTCTGACTTACTTCACGTTGTGTGATTATCTCTAGGCTCCTCTGTGGTGCTGCATATGCCATTCTTTTATTTTTTTCCGTGACGGATATTCCATTCTGTCCATATTACCACTTCTTCTTTGTCCATTCGTCTGATTATGGACCTTTTTTGTGTTTCCATGTCTTGGCTATTTCAGTATTGCTGCAGTGCACATTTGCCTGCCTCTGTCTTTCCGATTCTTGTGGTCTTAGGTTATAGGCCCAAAAGGTGCCCTGCCGCATCATATGGTAGCTCAATTTTTACGTTTTAAAGCAGCTCCGTTCAGTTTTCGTTAGTGCTGTTACCACTTTACATTCCACCAGCATCTAGAAATTACAGAGTTCTCTAAAAGCCCTTAGCATTTATAGTTTGTAGACTTTTGCTGATGGTCATTTGACTGGTGTGAGCTGAAACGTTTTCACGTTGGATTTGCATGTGGCTAATAATTCCTTATACTGAACTTTAGGCATGTCCTCTTTTTTCTTTCCTTCTTTTTTAAAGAGTGACTACAACTTCCCTCTTCGTATTGACTTCTTGAAAAAGTTGTAATGTGTAGAATTTTCTTGCCTATTCCCTACCCCAGGGCATTTGTTGAGGGCAGGTGTCATTTACAGCCCTGCAGTCCTTGTGACTATTAAGCAACCATTAGCACTTGGTTTAAAGCTGCTGTTACGGGAAACAACCACAAGGCGGCAGCATTATTACGTTCTCAACGCTTGTTACTAGTGCAAAAGAGTCTTCCTGAAAGTAGTGTTCCAAGGTTGTAAATTAGAGTGGAATGTGCTGGGACAAGCCCCAGAAGTTTATGTCACCTTACTTATGTTTGTTTTTTAAATTTAATTTCTATTTCTTATCGGAGTAAATTTGATTAGAGTGTTGTGGTTTTCTGGCTGTACAGAATCTGCTCAATGATTCATACATATGTCTGGTCATCTTCGGATCCTGTTACCTTGTATGTTATTACAGAAAGTTGAGTAGACCTCCCTTGGTATTTGGTAGGTGTTTTGTCTTTATATATTTTATATGTATTGGTGAGTATATAATTCATATGGTTTATATGTTATATGTTTATATACATTTAACATACATTAGTATATCTATGTTAGCCCCATAGTCCTAATTTATCCATCCTCCCCACCTTTCATTTTGGCTAACCATTAGTTTGTTTTATAAGTCTGTGAGTGTCTTTTTCTGTGAAAATATGTTTATTGGTAGCAACCTTAGGCTAACATGTATACAAGATATCATAGGATATTTATCATTCCCTCTTGACTTACTTAAGCTAATATGATTATTTCTAGGCTCATGTGTAGTCCTGAAAACGGCATTGTTCATTTTTTTCCCGAGGCTACTCTTCCATTCGGTATGTGTACCACTTCTTCTGTGTCCATTTATCTGTTGATGGACATTTTGTTTGCTTCCATGTCTTGGCTATTGTAAATACTGCTGCAATACACGATTTTCCATCCCGTGTCTTTTTTTTTTTAAGATTTTTTTTTTAAATTAATTAATGAATTTATTTATTTATTTTTGGCTGTGCTGGTTCCTTGTTTCTGTGCGAGGGCTTTCTCCAGTGCGGCAAGTGGGGGCCACTCCTCATCACGGTGCGCGGGCCTCCCACCATCGCGGCCTCTCCCGCTGCGGAGCACAGGCTCCAGATGCGCAGGCTCAGCAGCTTTGGCTCACGGGCCCAATTGCTCCGCGGCATGCGGGATCCTCCCAGACCAGGGATCGAACCCGTGGCCCCTGCCTTGGCAGGCAGACTCTCAACCACTGCACCACCAGGGAAGCCCCATCCCCGTGTCTTTTTGATTCTGACTTTCACAGGTGAAAGGCCCAATAGTGGGACTTCCGGATCATATGGTGACTCAATTTTTACCTTTAAATGCGCTGCCATTCTGTTCCTATTATTGGCCGTTACCAGTTTACATCCCACTTAGACCGAGAGGTTACGCTATTCTCCACAACTTCTTCAACATCTATTGTTTGTAGACTTTTTGCTGATGGTCATTCTGACTGGTGTGAGGTGATACCTTTGTGTAGATTGGATTTGCATGCGTCTCATATTTCCTGATGTTTTGCGTTTATCAGTGTCCTTTTCACTTTTTTTTTAAGATTGAGCGAAACGTACAACTTCTAACTGCCTTCTTGAAAAATTTGCTGCGTTTGGATTTTTTTGGCCATTCCCTTCCCCAGGACATTTTTTGAGGGCATGAGTCATTTACAGCCCTGCAGTCCTTGTGAATATTAGTGACCATTAGCAGTAGATTTAAAGCTGCTGTTTGAGGAAACGGCTTTTGGGTGGCAGGATTTCTACGTTGCCAACTCTGCTTGCTAGGGAAACAGAACTTCGCTGCAAGTTGTGGTTTTAGGTTGCAGATTAGAGTGGAATGTGCCAGGACAAACCCCCATAAGTTTAACCTCCGTAATTCTTGTCTGTCTCTTTAAGTTGTAGTTTTTATCAGAGCAAATTTGATTGAAAAAAATTTTTTTTTGTAGGAGTACAGAATCTTGTTCATTTACACATATACCTATATTTATTGATCTTTGGGTCCTTTTCCATGTAGGTTGTTACAGAGTGTTGAGTAGACCACTCTTGGTATTCCATAGGTCTTTGGGGATTATATATTTTATATGTATAGTATATGTGTGTTAACCCCAATATCCTAATTTATCCATTCCTCACACGTTTTCTTTGGCTTAACCATAAGTTTGTCTTCTCAATCTGAGATTGCCTTTCTCTATGGAAATATGTTCATTTTTATGAATTTTCAGATAACATAAGGGACATCATAGGGCATTTGTCTTTCTCATTCTGACTTACTTCACGTTGTGTGATTATCTCTAGGCTCCTCTGTGGTGCTGCCATATGCCATTCTTTTATTTTTTTCCGTGACGGATATTCCATTCTGTCCATATTACCACTTCTTCTTTGTCCATTCGTCTGATTATGGACCTTTTTTGTGTTTCCATGTCTTGGCTATTTCAGTATTGCTGCAGTGCACATTTGCCTGCCTCTGTCTTTCCGATTCTTGTGGTCTTAGGTTATAGGCCCAAAAGGTGCCCTGCCGCATCATATGGTAGCTCAATTTTTACGTTTTAAAGCAGCTCCGTTCAGTTTCGTTAGTGCTGTTACCACTTTACATTCCACCAGCATCTAGAAATTACAGAGTTCTCTAAAGCCCTTAGCATTTATAGTTTGTAGACTTTTGCTGATGGTCATTTGACTGGTGTGAGCTGAAACGTTTTCACGTTGGATTTGCATGTGGCTAATAATTCCTTATACTGAACTTTAGGCATGTCCTCTTTTTTCTTTTCCTTCTTTTTTAAAGAGTGACTACAACTTCCCTCTTCGTATTGACTTCTTGAAAAGTTGTAATGTGTAGAATTTTCTTGCCTATTCCCTACCCCAGGGCATTTGTTGAGGGCAGGTGTCATTTACAGCCCTGCAGTCCTTGTGACTATTAAGCAACCATTAGCACTTGGTTTTAAAGCTGCTGTTACGGGAAACAACCACAAGGCGGCAGCATTATTACGTTCTCAACGCTTGTTACTAGTGCAAAAGAGTCTTCCTGAAAGTAGAGTTCCAAGGTTGTAAATTAGAGTGGAATGTGCTGGGACAAGCCCCCAGAAGTTTATGTCACCTTACTTATGTTTGTTTTTTAAATTTAATTTCTATTTCTTATCGGAGTAAATTTGATTAGAGTGTTGTGGTTTTCTGGCTGTACAGAATCTGCTCAATGATTCATACATATGTCTGGTCATCTTCGGATCCTGTTACCTTGTATGTTATTACAGAAAGTTGAGTAGACCTCCCTTGGTATTTGGTAGGTGTTTTGTCTTTATATATTTTATATGTATTGGTGAGTATATAATTCATATGGTTTATATGTTATATGTTTATATACATTTAACATACATAGTATATCTGTGTTAGCCCCATAGTCCTAATTTATCCATCCTCCCACCTTTCATTTTGGCTAACCATTAGTTTGTTTTATAAGTCTGTGAGTGTCTTTTTCTGTGAAAATATGTTTATTGGTAGCAACCTTAGGCTAACATGTATACAAGATATCATAGGATATTTATCATTCCCTCTTGACTTACTTAAGCTAATATGATTATTTCTAGGCTCATGTGTAGTCCTGAAAACGGCATTGTTCATTTTTTTCCCGAGGCTACTCTTCCATTCGGTATGTGTACCACTTCTTCTGTGTCCATTTATCTGTTGATGGACATTTTGTTTGCTTCCATGTCTTGGCTATTGTAAATACTGCTGCAATACACGATTTTCCATCCCGTGTCTTTTTTTTTTTTAAGATTTTTTTTTAAATTAATTAATGAATTTATTTATTTATTTTTGGCTGTGCTGGTTCCTTGTTTCTGTGCGAGGGCTTTCTCCAGTTGCGGCAAGTGGGGGCCACTCCTCATCACGGTGCGCGGGCCTCCCACCATCGCGGCCTCTCCCGCTGCGGAGCACAGGCTCCAGATGCGCAGGCTCAGCAGCTTTGGCTCACGGGGCCCAATTGCTCCGCGGCATGCGGGATCCTCCCAGACCAGGATCGAACCCGTGGCCCCTGCCTTGGCAGGCAGACTCTCAACCACTGCACCACCAGGGAAGCCCCATCCCGTGTCTTTTTGATTCTGACTTTCACAGGTGAAAGGCCCAATAGTGGGACTTCCGGATCATATGGTGACTCAATTTTTACCTTTAAATGCGCTGCCATTCTGTTCCTATTATTGGCCGTTACCAGTTTACATCCCACTTAGACCGAGAGGTTACGCTATTCTCCACAACTTCTTCAACATCTATTGTTTGTAGACTTTTTGCTGATGGTCATTCTGACTGGTGTGAGGTGATACCTTTGTGTAGATTGGATTTGCATGCGTCTCATATTTCCTGATGTTTTGCGTTTATCAGTGTCCTTTTCACTTTTTTTTTAAGATTGAGCGAAACGTACAACTTCTAACTGCCTTCTTGAAAAATTTGCTGCGTTTGGATTCTTTTGGCCATTCCCTTCCCCAGGACATTTTTTGAGGGCATGAGTCATTTACAGCCCTGCAGTCCTTGTGAATATTAGTGACCATTAGCAGTAGATTTAAAGCTGCTGTTTGAGGAAACGGCTTTTGGGTGGCAGGATTTCTACGTTGCCAACTCTGCTTGCTAGGGAAACAGAACTTCGCTGCAAGTTGTGGTTTTAGGTTGCAGATTAGAGTGGAATGTGCCAGGACAAACCCCCATAAGTTTAACCTCCGTAATTCTTTGTCTGTCTCTTTAAGTTGTAGTTTTTATCAGAGCAAATTTGATTGAAAAAAAAATTTTTTTTTGTAGGAGTACAGAATCTTGTTCATTTACACATATACCTATATTTATTGATCTTTGGGTCTTTTCCATGTAGTTGTTACAGAGTGTTGAGTAGACCACTCTTGGTATTCCATAGGTCTTTGGGATTATATATTTTTATATGTATTAGTATATGGTGTGTTAACCCCAATATCCTAATTTATCCATTCCTCACACGTTTCTTTGGCTTAACCATAAGTTTGTCTTCTCAATCTGAGATTGCCTTTCTCTATGGAATATGTTCATTTTTATGAATTTTCAGATAACATAAGGGACATCATAGGGCATTTGTCTTTCTCATTCTGACTTACTTCACGTTGTGTGATTATCTCTAGGCTCCTCTGTGGTGCTGCATATGCCATTCTTTTATTTTTTTCCGTGACGGATATTCCATTCTGTCCATATTACCACTTCTTCTTTGTCCATTCATCTGATTATGGACCTTTTTTGTGTTTCCATGTCTTGGCTATTTCAGTATTGCTGCAGTGCACATTTGCCTGCCTCTGTCTTTCCGATTCTTGTGGTCTTAGGTTATAGGCCCAAAAGGTGCCCTGCCGCATCATATGGTAGCTCAATTTTTACGTTTTAAAGCAGCTCCGTTCAGTTTTCGTTAGTGCTGTTACCACTTTACATTCCACCAGCATCTAGAAATTACAGAGTTCTCTAAAAGCCCTTAGCATTTATAGTTTGTAGACTTTTTGCTGATGGTCATTTGACTGGTGTGAGCTGAAACGTTTTCACGTTGGATTTGCATGTGGCTAATAATTCCTTATACTGAACTTTAGGCATGTCCTCTTTTTTCTTTTCCTTCTTTTTTAAAGAGTGACTACAACTTCCCTCTTCGTATTGACTTCTTGAAAAAGTTGTAATGTGTAGAATTTTCTTGCCTATTCCCTACCCCAGGGCATTTGTTGAGGGCAGGTGTCATTTACAGCCCTGCAGTCCTTGTGACTATTAAGCAACCATTAGCACTTGGTTTAAAGCTGCTGTTATGGGAAACAACCACAAGGCGGCAGCATTATTACGTTCTCAACGCTTGTTACTAGTGCAAAAGAGTCTTCCTGAAAGTAGTGTTCCAAGGTTGTAAATTAGAGTGGAATGTGCTGGGACAAGCCCCCAGAAGTTTATGTCACCTTACTTATGTTTGTTTTTTAAATTTAATTTCTATTTCTTATCGGAGTAAATTTGATTAGAGTGTTGTGGTTTTCTGGCTGTACAGAATCTGCTCAATGATTCATACATATGTCTGGTCATCTTCGGATCCTGTTACCTTGTATGTTATTACAGAAAGTTGAGTAGACCTCCCTTGGTATTTGGTAGGTGTTTTGTCTTTATATATTTTATATGTATTGGTGAGTATATAATTCATATGGTTTATATGTTATATGTTTATATACATTTAACATACATTAGTATATCTGTGTTAGCCCCATAGTCCTAATTTATCCATCCTCCCACCTTTCATTTTGGCTAACCATTAGTTTGTTTTATAAGTCTGTGAGTGTCTTTTTCTGTGAAAATATGTTTATTGGTAGCAACCTTAGGCTAACATGTATACAAGATATCATAGGATATTTATCATTCCCTCTTGACTTACTTAAGCTAATATGATTATTTCTAGGCTCATGTGTAGTCCTGAAAACGGCATTGTTCATTTTTTTCCCGAGGCTACTCTTCCATTCGGTATGTGTACCACTTCTTCTGTGTCCATTTATCTGTTGATGGACATTTTGTTTGCTTCCATGTCTTGGCTATTGTAAATACTGCTGCAATACACGATTTTCCATCCCGTGTCTTTTTTTTTTTAAGATTTTTTTTTTAAATTAATTAATGAATTTATTTATTTATTTTTGGCTGTGCTGGTTCCTTGTTTCTGTGCGAGGGCTTTCTCCAGTTGCGGCAAGTGGGGGCCACTCCTCATCACGGTGCGCGGGCCTCCCACCATCGCGGCCTCTCCCGCTGCGGAGCACAGGCTCCAGATGCGCAGGCTCAGCAGCTTTGGCTCACGGGCCCAATTGCTCCGCGGCATGCGGGATCCTCCCAGACCAGGGATCGAACCCGTGGCCCCTGCCTTGGCAGGCAGACTCTCAACCACTGCACCACCAGGGAAGCCCCATCCCGTGTCTTTTTGATTCTGACTTTCACAGGTGAAAGGCCCAATAGTGGGACTTCCGGATCATATGGTGACTCAATTTTTACCTTTAAATGCGCTGCCATTCTGTTCCTATTATTGGCCGTTACCAGTTTACATCCCACTTAGACCGAGAGGTTACGCTATTCTCCACAACTTCTTCAACATCTATTGTTTGTAGACTTTTTGCTGATGGTCATTCTGACTGGTGTGAGGTGATACCTTTGTGTAGATTGGATTTGCATGCGTCTCATATTTCCTGATGTTTTGCGTTTATCAGTGTCCTTTTCACTTTTTTTTTAAGATTGAGCGAAACGTACAACTTCTAACTGCCTTCTTGAAAAATTTGCTGCGTTTGGATTCTTTTGGCCATTCCCTTCCCCAGGACATTTTTTGAGGGCATGAGTCATTTACAGCCCTGCAGTCCTTGTGAATATTAGTGACCATTAGCAGTAGATTTAAAGCTGCTGTTTGAGGAAACGGCTTTTGGGTGGCAGGATTTCTACGTTGCCAACTCTGCTTGCTAGGGAAACAGAACTTCGCTGCAAGTTGTGGTTTTAGGTTGCAGATTAGAGTGGAATGTGCCAGGACAAACCCCCATAAGTTTAACCTCCGTAATTCTTGTCTGTCTCTTTAAGTTGTAGTTTTTATCAGAGCAAATTTGATTGAAAAAAAATTTTTTTTTGTAGGAGTACAGAATCTTGTTCATTTACACATATACCTATATTTATTGATCTTTGGGTCCTTTTCCATGTAGGTTGTTACAGAGTGTTGAGTAGACCACTCTTGGTATTCCATAGGTCTTTGGGGATTATATATTTTATATGTATTAGTATATGTGTGTTAACCCCAATATCCTAATTTATCCATTCCTCACACGTTTTCTTTGGCTTAACCATAAGTTTGTCTTCTCAATCTGAGATTGCCTTTCTCTATGGAAATATGTTCATTTTTATGAATTTTCAGATAACATAAGGGACATCATAGGGCATTTGTCTTTCTCATTCTGACTTACTTCACGTTGTGTGATTATCTCTAGGCTCCTCTGTGGTGCTGCATATGCCATTCTTTTATTTTTTTCCGTGACGGATATTCCATTCTGTCCATATTACCACTTCTTCTTTGTCCATTCGTCTGATTATGGACCTTTTTTGTGTTTCCATGTCTTGGCTATTTCAGTATTGCTGCAGTGCACATTTGCCTGCCTCTGTCTTTCCGATTCTTGTGGTCTTAGGTTATAGGCCCAAAAGGTGCCCTGCCGCATCATATGGTAGCTCAATTTTTACGTTTTAAAGCAGCTCCGTTCAGTTTTCGTTAGTGCTGTTACCACTTTACATTCCACCAGCATCTAGAAATTACAGAGTTCTCTAAAAGCCCTTAGCATTTATAGTTTGTAGACTTTTTGCTGATGGTCATTTGACTGGTGTGAGCTGAAACGTTTTCACGTTGGATTTGCATGTGGCTAATAATTCCTTATACTGAACTTTAGGCATGTCCTCTTTTTTCTTTTCCTTCTTTTTTAAAGAGTGACTACAACTTCCCTCTTCGTATTGACTTCTTGAAAAAGTTGTAATGTGTAGAATTTTCTTGCCTATTCCCTACCCCAGGGCATTTGTTGAGGGCAGGTGTCATTTACAGCCCTGCAGTCCTTGTGACTATTAAGCAACCATTAGCACTTGGTTTAAAGCTGCTGTTACGGGAAACAACCACAAGGCGGCAGCATTATTACGTTCTCAACGCTTGTTACTAGTGCAAAAGAGTCTTCCTGAAAGTAGTGTTCCAAGGTTGTAAATTAGAGTGGAATGTGCTGGGACAAGCCCCCAGAAGTTTATGTCACCTTACTTATGTTTGTTTTTTAAATTTAATTTCTATTTCTTATCGGAGTAAATTTGATTAGAGTGTTGTGGTTTTCTGGCTGTACAGAATCTGCTCAATGATTCATACATATGTCTGGTCATCTTCGGATCCTGTTACCTTGTATGTTATTACAGAAAGTTGAGTAGACCTCCCTTGGTATTTGGTAGGTGTTTTGTCTTTATATATTTTATATGTATTGGTGAGTATATAATTCATATGGTTTATATGTTATATGTTTATATACATTTAACATACATTAGTATATCTGTGTTAGCCCCATAGTCCTAATTTATCCATCCTCCCACCTTTCATTTTGGCTAACCATTAGTTTGTTTTATAAGTCTGTGAGTGTCTTTTTCTGTGAAAATATGTTTATTGGTAGCAACCTTAGGCTAACATGTATACAAGATATCATAGGATATTTATCATTCCCTCTTGACTTACTTAAGCTAATATGATTATTTCTAGGCTCATGTGTAGTCCTGAAAACGGCATTGTTCATTTTTTTCCCGAGGCTACTCTTCCATTCGGTATGTGTACCACTTCTTCTGTGTCCATTTATCTGTTGATGGACATTTTGTTTGCTTCCATGTCTTGGCTATTGTAAATACTGCTGCAATACACGATTTTCCATCCCGTGTCTTTTTTTTTTTAAGATTTTTTTTTTAAATTAATTAATGAATTTATTTATTTATTTTTGGCTGTGCTGGTTCCTTGTTTCTGTGCGAGGGCTTTCTCCAGTTGCGGCAAGTGGGGGCCACTCCTCATCACGGTGCGCGGGCCTCCCACCATCGCGGCCTCTCCCGCTGCGGAGCACAGGCTCCAGATGCGCAGGCTCAGCAGCTTTGGCTCACGGGCCCAATTGCTCCGCGGCATGCGGGATCCTCCCAGACCAGGGATCGAACCCGTGGCCCCTGCCTTGGCAGGCAGACTCTCAACCACTGCACCACCAGGGAAGCCCCATCCCGTGTCTTTTTGATTCTGACTTTCACAGGTGAAAGGCCCAATAGTGGGACTTCCGGATCATATGGTGACTCAATTTTTACCTTTAAATGCGCTGCCATTCTGTTCCTATTATTGGCCGTTACCAGTTTACATCCCACTTAGACCGAGAGGTTACGCTATTCTCCACAACTTCTTCAACATCTATTGTTTGTAGACTTTTTGCTGATGGTCATTCTGACTGGTGTGAGGTGATACCTTTGTGTAGATTGGATTTGCATGCGTCTCATATTTCCTGATGTTTTGCGTTTATCAGTGTCCTTTTCACTTTTTTTTTAAGATTGAGCGAAACGTACAACTTCTAACTGCCTTCTTGAAAAATTTGCTGCGTTTGGATTCTTTTGGCCATTCCCTTCCCCAGGACATTTTTTGAGGGCATGAGTCATTTACAGCCCTGCAGTCCTTGTGAATATTAGTGACCATTAGCAGTAGATTTAAAGCTGCTGTTTGAGGAAACGGCTTTTGGGTGGCAGGATTTCTACGTTGCCAACTCTGCTTGCTAGGGAAACAGAACTTCGCTGCAAGTTGTGGTTTTAGGTTGCAGATTAGAGTGGAATGTGCCAGGACAAACCCCCATAAGTTTAACCTCCGTAATTCTTGTCTGTCTCTTTAAGTTGTAGTTTTTATCAGAGCAAATTTGATTGAAAAAAAATTTTTTTTTGTAGGAGTACAGAATCTTGTTCATTTACACATATACCTATATTTATTGATCTTTGGGTCCTTTTCCATGTAGGTTGTTACAGAGTGTTGAGTAGACCACTCTTGGTATTCCATAGGTCTTTGGGGATTATATATTTTATATGTATTAGTATATGTGTGTTAACCCCAATATCCTAATTTATCCATTCCTCACACGTTTTCTTTGGCTTAACCATAAGTTTGTCTTCTCAATCTGAGATTGCCTTTCTCTATGGAAATATGTTCATTTTTATGAATTTTCAGATAACATAAGGGACATCATAGGGCATTTGTCTTTCTCATTCTGACTTACTTCACGTTGTGTGATTATCTCTAGGCTCCTCTGTGGTGCTGCATATGCCATTCTTTTATTTTTTTCCGTGACGGATATTCCATTCTGTCCATATTACCACTTCTTCTTTGTCCATTCATCTGATTATGGACCTTTTTTGTGTTTCCATGTCTTGGCTATTTCAGTATTGCTGCAGTGCACATTTGCCTGCCTCTGTCTTTCCGATTCTTGTGGTCTTAGGTTATAGGCCCAAAAGGTGCCCTGCCGCATCATATGGTAGCTCAATTTTTACGTTTTAAAGCAGCTCCGTTCAGTTTTCGTTAGTGCTGTTACCACTTTACATTCCACCAGCATCTAGAAATTACAGAGTTCTCTAAAAGCCCTTAGCATTTATAGTTTGTAGACTTTTTGCTGATGGTCATTTGACTGGTGTGAGCTGAAACGTTTTCACGTTGGATTTGCATGTGGCTAATAATTCCTTATACTGAACTTTAGGCATGTCCTCTTTTTTCTTTTCCTTCTTTTTTAAAGAGTGACTACAACTTCCCTCTTCGTATTGACTTCTTGAAAAAGTTGTAATGTGTAGAATTTTCTTGCCTATTCCCTACCCCAGGGCATTTGTTGAGGGCAGGTGTCATTTACAGCCCTGCAGTCCTTGTGACTATTAAGCAACCATTAGCACTTGGTTTAAAGCTGCTGTTATGGGAAACAACCACAAGGCGGCAGCATTATTACGTTCTCAACGCTTGTTACTAGTGCAAAAGAGTCTTCCTGAAAGTAGTGTTCCAAGGTTGTAAATTAGAGTGGAATGTGCTGGGACAAGCCCCCAGAAGTTTATGTCACCTTACTTATGTTTGTTTTTTAAATTTAATTTCTATTTCTTATCGGAGTAAATTTGATTAGAGTGTTGTGGTTTTCTGGCTGTACAGAATCTGCTCAATGATTCATACATATGTCTGGTCATCTTCGGATCCTGTTACCTTGTATGTTATTACAGAAAGTTGAGTAGACCTCCCTTGGTATTTGGTAGGTGTTTTGTCTTTATATATTTTATATGTATTGGTGAGTATATAATTCATATGGTTTATATGTTATATGTTTATATACATTTAACATACATTAGTATATCTGTGTTAGCCCCATAGTCCTAATTTATCCATCCTCCCACCTTTCATTTTGGCTAACCATTAGTTTGTTTTATAAGTCTGTGAGTGTCTTTTTCTGTGAAAATATGTTTATTGGTAGCAACCTTAGGCTAACATGTATACAAGATATCATAGGATATTTATCATTCCCTCTTGACTTACTTAAGCTAATATGATTATTTCTAGGCTCATGTGTAGTCCTGAAAACGGCATTGTTCATTTTTTTCCCGAGGCTACTCTTCCATTCGGTATGTGTACCACTTCTTCTGTGTCCATTTATCTGTTGATGGACATTTTGTTTGCTTCCATGTCTTGGCTATTGTAAATACTGCTGCAATACACGATTTTCCATCCCGTGTCTTTTTTTTTTTAAGATTTTTTTTTTAAATTAATTAATGAATTTATTTATTTATTTTTGGCTGTGCTGGTTCCTTGTTTCTGTGCGAGGGCTTTCTCCAGTTGCGGCAAGTGGGGGCCACTCCTCATCACGGTGCGCGGGCCTCCCACCATCGCGGCCTCTCCCGCTGCGGAGCACAGGCTCCAGATGCGCAGGCTCAGCAGCTTTGGCTCACGGGCCCAATTGCTCCGCGGCATGCGGGATCCTCCCAGACCAGGGATCGAACCCGTGGCCCCTGCCTTGGCAGGCAGACTCTCAACCACTGCACCACCAGGGAAGCCCCATCCCGTGTCTTTTTGATTCTGACTTTCACAGGTGAAAGGCCCAATAGTGGGACTTCCGGATCATATGGTGACTCAATTTTTACCTTTAAATGCGCTGCCATTCTGTTCCTATTATTGGCCGTTACCAGTTTACATCCCACTTAGACCGAGAGGTTACGCTATTCTCCACAACTTCTTCAACATCTATTGTTTGTAGACTTTTTGCTGATGGTCATTCTGACTGGTGTGAGGTGATACCTTTGTGTAGATTGGATTTGCATGCGTCTCATATTTCCTGATGTTTTGCGTTTATCAGTGTCCTTTTCACTTTTTTTTTAAGATTGAGCGAAACGTACAACTTCTAACTGCCTTCTTGAAAAATTTGCTGCGTTTGGATTCTTTTGGCCATTCCCTTCCCCAGGACATTTTTTGAGGGCATGAGTCATTTACAGCCCTGCAGTCCTTGTGAATATTAGTGACCATTAGCAGTAGATTTAAAGCTGCTGTTTGAGGAAACGGCTTTTGGGTGGCAGGATTTCTACGTTGCCAACTCTGCTTGCTAGGGAAACAGAACTTCGCTGCAAGTTGTGGTTTTAGGTTGCAGATTAGAGTGGAATGTGCCAGGACAAACCCCCATAAGTTTAACCTCCGTAATTCTTGTCTGTCTCTTTAAGTTGTAGTTTTTATCAGAGCAAATTTGATTGAAAAAAAATTTTTTTTTGTAGGAGTACAGAATCTTGTTCATTTACACATATACCTATATTTATTGATCTTTGGGTCCTTTTCCATGTAGGTTGTTACAGAGTGTTGAGTAGACCACTCTTGGTATTCCATAGGTCTTTGGGGATTATATATTTTATATGTATTAGTATATGTGTGTTAACCCCAATATCCTAATTTATCCATTCCTCACACGTTTTCTTTGGCTTAACCATAAGTTTGTCTTCTCAATCTGAGATTGCCTTTCTCTATGGAAATATGTTCATTTTTATGAATTTTCAGATAACATAAGGGACATCATAGGGCATTTGTCTTTCTCATTCTGACTTACTTCACGTTGTGTGATTATCTCTAGGCTCCTCTGTGGTGCTGCATATGCCATTCTTTTATTTTTTTCCGTGACGGATATTCCATTCTGTCCATATTACCACTTCTTCTTTGTCCATTCGTCTGATTATGGACCTTTTTTGTGTTTCCATGTCTTGGCTATTTCAGTATTGCTGCAGTGCACATTTGCCTGCCTCTGTCTTTCCGATTCTTGTGGTCTTAGGTTATAGGCCCAAAAGGTGCCCTGCCGCATCATATGGTAGCTCAATTTTTACGTTTTAAAGCAGCTCCGTTCAGTTTTCGTTAGTGCTGTTACCACTTTACATTCCACCAGCATCTAGAAATTACAGAGTTCTCTAAAAGCCCTTAGCATTTATAGTTTGTAGACTTTTTGCTGATGGTCATTTGACTGGTGTGAGCTGAAACGTTTTCACGTTGGATTTGCATGTGGCTAATAATTCCTTATACTGAACTTTAGGCATGTCCTCTTTTTTCTTTTCCTTCTTTTTTAAAGAGTGACTACAACTTCCCTCTTCGTATTGACTTCTTGAAAAAGTTGTAATGTGTAGAATTTTCTTGCCTATTCCCTACCCCAGGGCATTTGTTGAGGGCAGGTGTCATTTACAGCCCTGCAGTCCTTGTGACTATTAAGCAACCATTAGCACTTGGTTTAAAGCTGCTGTTACGGGAAACAACCACAAGGCGGCAGCATTATTACGTTCTCAACGCTTGTTACTAGTGCAAAAGAGTCTTCCTGAAAGTAGTGTTCCAAGGTTGTAAATTAGAGTGGAATGTGCTGGGACAAGCCCCCAGAAGTTTATGTCACCTTACTTATGTTTGTTTTTTAAATTTAATTTCTATTTCTTATCGGAGTAAATTTGATTAGAGTGTTGTGGTTTTCTGGCTGTACAGAATCTGCTCAATGATTCATACATATGTCTGGTCATCTTCGGATCCTGTTACCTTGTATGTTATTACAGAAAGTTGAGTAGACCTCCCTTGGTATTTGGTAGGTGTTTTGTCTTTATATATTTTATATGTATTGGTGAGTATATAATTCATATGGTTTATATGTTATATGTTTATATACATTTAACATACATTAGTATATCTATGTTAGCCCCATAGTCCTAATTTATCCATCCTCCCACCTTTCATTTTGGCTAACCATTAGTTTGTTTTATAAGTCTGTGAGTGTCTTTTTCTGTGAAAATATGTTTATTGGTAGCAACCTTAGGCTAACATGTATACAAGATATCATAGGATATTTATCATTCCCTCTTGACTTACTTAAGCTAATATGATTATTTCTAGGCTCATGTGTAGTCCTGAAAACGGCATTGTTCATTTTTTTCCCGAGGCTACTCTTCCATTCGGTATGTGTACCACTTCTTCTGTGTCCATTTATCTGTTGATGGACATTTTGTTTGCTTCCATGTCTTGGCTATTGTAAATACTGCTGCAATACACGATTTTCCATCCCGTGTCTTTTTTTTTTTAAGATTTTTTTTTTAAATTAATTAATGAATTTATTTATTTATTTTTGGCTGTGCTGGTTCCTTGTTTCTGTGCGAGGGCTTTCTCCAGTTGCGGCAAGTGGGGGCCACTCCTCATCACGGTGCGCGGGCCTCCCACCATCGCGGCCTCTCCCGCTGCGGAGCACAGGCTCCAGATGCGCAGGCTCAGCAGCTTTGGCTCACGGGCCCAATTGCTCCGCGGCATGCGGGATCCTCCCAGACCAGGGATCGAACCCGTGGCCCCTGCCTTGGCAGGCAGACTCTCAACCACTGCACCACCAGGGAAGCCCCATCCCGTGTCTTTTTGATTCTGACTTTCACAGGTGAAAGGCCCAATAGTGGGACTTCCGGATCATATGGTGACTCAATTTTTACCTTTAAATGCGCTGCCATTCTGTTCCTATTATTGGCCGTTACCAGTTTACATCCCACTTAGACCGAGAGGTTACGCTATTCTCCACAACTTCTTCAACATCTATTGTTTGTAGACTTTTTGCTGATGGTCATTCTGACTGGTGTGAGGTGATACCTTTGTGTAGATTGGATTTGCATGCGTCTCATATTTCCTGATGTTTTGCGTTTATCAGTGTCCTTTTCACTTTTTTTTTAAGATTGAGCGAAACGTACAACTTCTAACTGCCTTCTTGAAAAATTTGCTGCGTTTGGATTCTTTTGGCCATTCCCTTCCCCAGGACATTTTTTGAGGGCATGAGTCATTTACAGCCCTGCAGTCCTTGTGAATATTAGTGACCATTAGCAGTAGATTTAAAGCTGCTGTTTGAGGAAACGGCTTTTGGGTGGCAGGATTTCTACGTTGCCAACTCTGCTTGCTAGGGAAACAGAACTTCGCTGCAAGTTGTGGTTTTAGGTTGCAGATTAGAGTGGAATGTGCCAGGACAAACCCCCATAAGTTTAACCTCCGTAATTCTTGTCTGTCTCTTTAAGTTGTAGTTTTTATCAGAGCAAATTTGATTGAAAAAAAATTTTTTTTTGTAGGAGTACAGAATCTTGTTCATTTACACATATACCTATATTTATTGATCTTTGGGTCCTTTTCCATGTAGGTTGTTACAGAGTGTTGAGTAGACCACTCTTGGTATTCCATAGGTCTTTGGGGATTATATATTTTATATGTATTAGTATATGTGTGTTAACCCCAATATCCTAATTTATCCATTCCTCACACGTTTTCTTTGGCTTAACCATAAGTTTGTCTTCTCAATCTGAGATTGCCTTTCTCTATGGAAATATGTTCATTTTTATGAATTTTCAGATAACATAAGGGACATCATAGGGCATTTGTCTTTCTCATTCTGACTTACTTCACGTTGTGTGATTATCTCTAGGCTCCTCTGTGGTGCTGCATATGCCATTCTTTTATTTTTTTCCGTGACGGATATTCCATTCTGTCCATATTACCACTTCTTCTTTGTCCATTCGTCTGATTATGGACCTTTTTTGTGTTTCCATGTCTTGGCTATTTCAGTATTGCTGCAGTGCACATTTGCCTGCCTCTGTCTTTCCGATTCTTGTGGTCTTAGGTTATAGGCCCAAAAGGTGCCCTGCCGCATCATATGGTAGCTCAATTTTTACGTTTTAAAGCAGCTCCGTTCAGTTTTCGTTAGTGCTGTTACCACTTTACATTCCACCAGCATCTAGAAATTACAGAGTTCTCTAAAAGCCCTTAGCATTTATAGTTTGTAGACTTTTTGCTGATGGTCATTTGACTGGTGTGAGCTGAAACGTTTTCACGTTGGATTTGCATGTGGCTAATAATTCCTTATACTGAACTTTAGGCATGTCCTCTTTTTTCTTTTCCTTCTTTTTTAAAGAGTGACTACAACTTCCCTCTTCGTATTGACTTCTTGAAAAAGTTGTAATGTGTAGAATTTTCTTGCCTATTCCCTACCCCAGGGCATTTGTTGAGGGCAGGTGTCATTTACAGCCCTGCAGTCCTTGTGACTATTAAGCAACCATTAGCACTTGGTTTAAAGCTGCTGTTACGGGAAACAACCACAAGGCGGCAGCATTATTACGTTCTCAACGCTTGTTACTAGTGCAAAAGAGTCTTCCTGAAAGTAGTGTTCCAAGGTTGTAAATTAGAGTGGAATGTGCTGGGACAAGCCCCCAGAAGTTTATGTCACCTTACTTATGTTTGTTTTTTAAATTTAATTTCTATTTCTTATCGGAGTAAATTTGATTAGAGTGTTGTGGTTTTCTGGCTGTACAGAATCTGCTCAATGATTCATACATATGTCTGGTCATCTTCGGATCCTGTTACCTTGTATGTTATTACAGAAAGTTGAGTAGACCTCCCTTGGTATTTGGTAGGTGTTTTGTCTTTATATATTTTATATGTATTGGTGAGTATATAATTCATATGGTTTATATGTTATATGTTTATATACATTTAACATACATTAGTATATCTATGTTAGCCCCATAGTCCTAATTTATCCATCCTCCCACCTTTCATTTTGGCTAACCATTAGTTTGTTTTATAAGTCTGTGAGTGTCTTTTTCTGTGAAAATATGTTTATTGGTAGCAACCTTAGGCTAACATGTATACAAGATATCATAGGATATTTATCATTCCCTCTTGACTTACTTAAGCTAATATGATTATTTCTAGGCTCATGTGTAGTCCTGAAAACGGCATTGTTCATTTTTTTCCCGAGGCTACTCTTCCATTCGGTATGTGTACCACTTCTTCTGTGTCCATTTATCTGTTGATGGACATTTTGTTT
This sequence comes from Balaenoptera borealis, assembly GCF_965194805.1. Taxonomy (NCBI): domain Eukaryota; kingdom Metazoa; phylum Chordata; class Mammalia; order Artiodactyla; family Balaenopteridae; genus Balaenoptera; species Balaenoptera borealis. Next base: position 30,393 of record NW_028122085.1, on the reverse strand, counting down.
GCTTCCATGTCTTGGCTATTGTAAATACTGCTGCAATACACGATTTTCCATCCCGTGTCTTTTTTTTTTTAAGATTTTTTTTTTAAATTAATTAATGAATTTATTTATTTATTTTTGGCTGTGCTGGTTCCTTGTTTCTGTGCGAGGGCTTTCTCCAGTTGCGGCAAGTGGGGGCCACTCCTCATCACGGTGCGCGGGCCTCCCACCATCGCGGCCTCTCCCGCTGCGGAGCACAGGCTCCAGATGCGCAGGCTCAGCAGCTTTGGCTCACGGGCCCAATTGCTCCGCGGCATGCGGGATCCTCCCAGACCAGGGATCGAACCCGTGGCCCCTGCCTTGGCAGGCAGACTCTCAACCACTGCACCACCAGGGAAGCCCCATCCCGTGTCTTTTTGATTCTGACTTTCACAGGTGAAAGGCCCAATAGTGGGACTTCCGGATCATATGGTGACTCAATTTTTACCTTTAAATGCGCTGCCATTCTGTTCCTATTATTGGCCGTTACCAGTTTACATCCCACTTAGACCGAGAGGTTACGCTATTCTCCACAACTTCTTCAACATCTATTGTTTGTAGACTTTTTGCTGATGGTCATTCTGACTGGTGTGAGGTGATACCTTTGTGTAGATTGGATTTGCATGCGTCTCATATTTCCTGATGTTTTGCGTTTATCAGTGTCCTTTTCACTTTTTTTTTAAGATTGAGCAAAACGTACAACTTCTAACTGCCTTCTTGAAAAATTTGCTGCGTTTGGATTCTTTTGGCCATTCCCTTCCCCAGGACATTTTTTGAGGGCATGAGTCATTTACAGCCCTGCAGTCCTTGTGAATATTAGTGACCATTAGCAGTAGATTTAAAGCTGCTGTTTGAGGAAACGGCTTTTGGGTGGCAGGATTTCTACGTTGCCAACTCTGCTTGCTAGGGAAACAGAACTTCGCTGCAAGTTGTGGTTTTAGGTTGCAGATTAGAGTGGAATGTGCCAGGACAAACCCCCATAAGTTTAACCTCCGTAATTCTTGTCTGTCTCTTTAAGTTGTAGTTTTTATCAGAGCAAATTTGATTGAAAAAAAATTTTTTTTTGTAGGAGTACAGAATCTTGTTCATTTACACATATACCTATATTTATTGATCTTTGGGTCCTTTTCCATGTAGGTTGTTACAGAGTGTTGAGTAGACCACTCTTGGTATTCCATAGGTCTTTGGGGATTATATATTTTATATGTATTAGTATATGTGTGTTAACCCCAATATCCTAATTTATCCATTCCTCACACGTTTTCTTTGGCTTAACCATAAGTTTGTCTTCTCAATCTGAGATTGCCTTTCTCTATGGAAATATGTTCATTTTTATGAATTTTCAGATAACATAAGGGACATCATAGGGCATTTGTCTTTCTCATTCTGACTTACTTCACGTTGTGTGATTATCTCTAGGCTCCTCTGTGGTGCTGCATATGCCATTCTTTTATTTTTTTCCGTGACGGATATTCCATTCTGTCCATATTACCACTTCTTCTTTGTCCATTCGTCTGATTATGGACCTTTTTTGTGTTTCCATGTCTTGGCTATTTCAGTATTGCTGCAGTGCACATTTGCCTGCCTCTGTCTTTCCGATTCTTGTGGTCTTAGGTTATAGGCCCAAAAGGTGCCCTGCCGCATCATATGGTAGCTCAATTTTTACGTTTTAAAGCAGCTCCGTTCAGTTTTCGTTAGTGCTGTTACCACTTTACATTCCACCAGCATCTAGAAATTACAGAGTTCTCTAAAAGCCCTTAGCATTTATAGTTTGTAGACTTTTTGCTGATGGTCATTTGACTGGTGTGAGCTGAAACGTTTTCACGTTGGATTTGCATGTGGCTAATAATTCCTTATACTGAACTTTAGGCATGTCCTCTTTTTTCTTTTCCTTCTTTTTTAAAGAGTGACTACAACTTCCCTCTTCGTATTGACTTCTTGAAAAAGTTGTAATGTGTAGAATTTTCTTGCCTATTCCCTACCCCAGGGCATTTGTTGAGGGCAGGTGTCATTTACAGCCCTGCAGTCCTTGTGACTATTAAGCAACCATTAGCACTTGGTTTAAAGCTGCTGTTACGGGAAACAACCACAAGGCGGCAGCATTATTACGTTCTCAACGCTTGTTACTAGTGCAAAAGAGTCTTCCTGAAAGTAGTGTTCCAAGGTTGTAAATTAGAGTGGAATGTGCTGGGACAAGCCCCCAGAAGTTTATGTCACCTTACTTATGTTTGTTTTTTAAATTTAATTTCTATTTCTTATCGGAGTAAATTTGATTAGAGTGTTGTGGTTTTCTGGCTGTACAGAATCTGCTCAATGATTCATACATATGTCTGGTCATCTTCGGATCCTGTTACCTTGTATGTTATTACAGAAAGTTGAGTAGACCTCCCTTGGTATTTGGTAGGTGTTTTGTCTTTATATATTTTATATGTATTGGTGAGTATATAATTCATATGGTTTATATGTTATATGTTTATATACATTTAACATACATTAGTATATCTATGTTAGCCCCATAGTCCTAATTTATCCATCCTCCCACCTTTCATTTTGGCTAACCATTAGTTTGTTTTATAAGTCTGTGAGTGTCTTTTTCTGTGAAAATATGTTTATTGGTAGCAACCTTAGGCTAACATGTATACAAGATATCATAGGATATTTATCATTCCCTCTTGACTTACTTAAGCTAATATGATTATTTCTAGGCTCATGTGTAGTCCTGAAAACGGCATTGTTCATTTTTTTCCCGAGGCTACTCTTCCATTCGGTATGTGTACCACTTCTTCTGTGTCCATTTATCTGTTGATGGACATTTTGTTTGCTTCCATGTCTTGGCTATTGTAAATACTGCTGCAATACACGATTTTCCATCCCGTGTCTTTTTTTTTTTAAGATTTTTTTTTTAAATTAATTAATGAATTTATTTATTTATTTTTGGCTGTGCTGGTTCCTTGTTTCTGTGCGAGGGCTTTCTCCAGTTGCGGCAAGTGGGGGCCACTCCTCATCACGGTGCGCGGGCCTCCCACCATCGCGGCCTCTCCCGCTGCGGAGCACAGGCTCCAGATGCGCAGGCTCAGCAGCTTTGGCTCACGGGCCCAATTGCTCCGCGGCATGCGGGATCCTCCCAGACCAGGGATCGAACCCGTGGCCCCTGCCTTGGCAGGCAGACTCTCAACCACTGCACCACCAGGGAAGCCCCATCCCGTGTCTTTTTGATTCTGACTTTCACAGGTGAAAGGCCCAATAGTGGGACTTCCGGATCATATGGTGACTCAATTTTTACCTTTAAATGCGCTGCCATTCTGTTCCTATTATTGGCCGTTACCAGTTTACATCCCACTTAGACCGAGAGGTTACGCTATTCTCCACAACTTCTTCAACATCTATTGTTTGTAGACTTTTTGCTGATGGTCATTCTGACTGGTGTGAGGTGATACCTTTGTGTAGATTGGATTTGCATGCGTCTCATATTTCCTGATGTTTTGCGTTTATCAGTGTCCTTTTCACTTTTTTTTTAAGATTGAGCGAAACGTACAACTTCTAACTGCCTTCTTGAAAAATTTGCTGCGTTTGGATTCTTTTGGCCATTCCCTTCCCCAGGACATTTTTTGAGGGCATGAGTCATTTACAGCCCTGCAGTCCTTGTGAATATTAGTGACCATTAGCAGTAGATTTAAAGCTGCTGTTTGAGGAAACGGCTTTTGGGTGGCAGGATTTCTACGTTGCCAACTCTGCTTGCTAGGGAAACAGAACTTCGCTGCAAGTTGTGGTTTTAGGTTGCAGATTAGAGTGGAATGTGCCAGGACAAACCCCCATAAGTTTAACCTCCGTAATTCTTGTCTGTCTCTTTAAGTTGTAGTTTTTATCAGAGCAAATTTGATTGAAAAAAATTTTTTTTTTGTAGGAGTACAGAATCTTGTTCATTTACACATATACCTATATTTATTGATCTTTGGGTCCTTTTCCATGTAGGTTGTTACAGAGTGTTGAGTAGACCACTCTTGGTATTCCATAGGTCTTTGGGGATTATATATTTTATATGTATTAGTATATGTGTGTTAACCCCAATATCCTAATTTATCCATTCCTCACACGTTTTCTTTGGCTTAACCATAAGTTTGTCTTCTCAATCTGAGATTGCCTTTCTCTATGGAAATATGTTCATTTTTATGAATTTTCAGATAACATAAGGGACATCATAGGGCATTTGTCTTTCTCATTCTGACTTACTTCACGTTGTGTGATTATCTCTAGGCTCCTCTGTGGTGCTGCATATGCCATTCTTTTATTTTTTTCCGTGACGGATATTCCATTCTGTCCATATTACCACTTCTTCTTTGTCCATTCGTCTGATTATGGACCTTTTTTGTGTTTCCATGTCTTGGCTATTTCAGTATTGCTGCAGTGCACATTTGCCTGCCTCTGTCTTTCCGATTCTTGTGGTCTTAGGTTATAGGCCCAAAAGGTGCCCTGCCGCATCATATGGTAGCTCAATTTTTACGTTTTAAAGCAGCTCCGTTCAGTTTTCGTTAGTGCTGTTACCACTTTACATTCCACCAGCATCTAGAAATTACAGAGTTCTCTAAAAGCCCTTAGCATTTATAGTTTGTAGACTTTTTGCTGATGGTCATTTGACTGGTGTGAGCTGAAACGTTTTCACGTTGGATTTGCATGTGGCTAATAATTCCTTATACTGAACTTTAGGCATGTCCTCTTTTTTCTTTTCCTTCTTTTTTAAAGAGTGACTACAACTTCCCTCTTCGTATTGACTTCTTGAAAAAGTTGTAATGTGTAGAATTTTCTTGCCTATTCCCTACCCCAGGGCATTTGTTGAGGGCAGGTGTCATTTACAGCCCTGCAGTCCTTGTGACTATTAAGCAACCATTAGCACTTGGTTTAAAGCTGCTGTTACGGGAAACAACCACAAGGCGGCAGCATTATTACGTTCTCAACGCTTGTTACTAGTGCAAAAGAGTCTTCCTGAAAGTAGTGTTCCAAGGTTGTAAATTAGAGTGGAATGTGCTGGGACAAGCCCCCAGAAGTTTATGTCACCTTACTTATGTTTGTTTTTTAAATTTAATTTCTATTTCTTATCGGAGTAAATTTGATTAGAGTGTTGTGGTTTTCTGGCTGTACAGAATCTGCTCAATGATTCATACATATGTCTGGTCATCTTCGGATCCTGTTACCTTGTATGTTATTACAGAAAGTTGAGTAGACCTCCCTTGGTATTTGGTAGGTGTTTTGTCTTTATATATTTTATATGTATTGGTGAGTATATAATTCATATGGTTTATATGTTATATGTTTATATACATTTAACATACATTAGTATATCTGTGTTAGCCCCATAGTCCTAATTTATCCATCCTCCCACCTTTCATTTTGGCTAACCATTAGTTTGTTTTATAAGTCTGTGAGTGTCTTTTTCTGTGAAAATATGTTTATTGGTAGCAACCTTAGGCTAACATGTATACAAGATATCATAGGATATTTATCATTCCCTCTTGACTTACTTAAGCTAATATGATTATTTCTAGGCTCATGTGTAGTCCTGAAAACGGCATTGTTCATTTTTTTCCCGAGGCTACTCTTCCATTCGGTATGTGTACCACTTCTTCTGTGTCCATTTATCTGTTGATGGACATTTTGTTTGCTTCCATGTCTTGGCTATTGTAAATACTGCTGCAATACACGATTTTCCATCCCGTGTCTTTTTTTTTTTAAGATTTTTTTTTTAAATTAATTAATGAATTTATTTATTTATTTTTGGCTGTGCTGGTTCCTTGTTTCTGTGCGAGGGCTTTCTCCAGTTGCGGCAAGTGGGGGCCACTCCTCATCACGGTGCGCGGGCCTCCCACCATCGCGGCCTCTCCCGCTGCGGAGCACAGGCTCCAGATGCGCAGGCTCAGCAGCTTTGGCTCACGGGCCCAATTGCTCCGCGGCATGCGGGATCCTCCCAGACCAGGGATCGAACCCGTGGCCCCTGCCTTGGCAGGCAGACTCTCAACCACTGCACCACCAGGGAAGCCCCATCCCGTGTCTTTTTGATTCTGACTTTCACAGGTGAAAGGCCCAATAGTGGGACTTCCGGATCATATGGTGACTCAATTTTTACCTTTAAATGCGCTGCCATTCTGTTCCTATTATTGGCCGTTACCAGTTTACATCCCACTTAGACCGAGAGGTTACGCTATTCTCCACAACTTCTTCAACATCTATTGTTTGTAGACTTTTTGCTGATGGTCATTCTGACTGGTGTGAGGTGATACCTTTGTGTAGATTGGATTTGCATGCGTCTCATATTTCCTGATGTTTTGCGTTTATCAGTGTCCTTTTCACTTTTTTTTTAAGATTGAGCGAAACGTACAACTTCTAACTGCCTTCTTGAAAAATTTGCTGCGTTTGGATTCTTTTGGCCATTCCCTTCCCCAGGACATTTTTTGAGGGCATGAGTCATTTACAGCCCTGCAGTCCTTGTGAATATTAGTGACCATTAGCAGTAGATTTAAAGCTGCTGTTTGAGGAAACGGCTTTTGGGTGGCAGGATTTCTACGTTGCCAACTCTGCTTGCTAGGGAAACAGAACTTCGCTGCAAGTTGTGGTTTTAGGTTGCAGATTAGAGTGGAATGTGCCAGGACAAACCCCCATAAGTTTAACCTCCGTAATTCTTGTCTGTCTCTTTAAGTTGTAGTTTTTATCAGAGCAAATTTGATTGAAAAAAATTTTTTTTTTGTAGGAGTACAGAATCTTGTTCATTTACACATATACCTATATTTATTGATCTTTGGGTCCTTTTCCATGTAGGTTGTTACAGAGTGTTGAGTAGACCACTCTTGGTATTCCATAGGTCTTTGGGGATTATATATTTTATATGTATTAGTATATGTGTGTTAACCCCAATATCCTAATTTATCCATTCCTCACACGTTTTCTTTGGCTTAACCATAAGTTTGTCTTCTCAATCTGAGATTGCCTTTCTCTATGGAAATATGTTCATTTTTATGAATTTTCAGATAACATAAGGGACATCATAGGGCATTTGTCTTTCTCATTCTGACTTACTTCACGTTGTGTGATTATCTCTAGGCTCCTCTGTGGTGCTGCATATGCCATTCTTTTATTTTTTTCCGTGACGGATATTCCATTCTGTCCATATTACCACTTCTTCTTTGTCCATTCGTCTGATTATGGACCTTTTTTGTGTTTCCATGTCTTGGCTATTTCAGTATTGCTGCAGTGCACATTTGCCTGCCTCTGTCTTTCCGATTCTTGTGGTCTTAGGTTATAGGCCCAAAAGGTGCCCTGCCGCATCATATGGTAGCTCAATTTTTACGTTTTAAAGCAGCTCCGTTCAGTTTTCGTTAGTGCTGTTACCACTTTACATTCCACCAGCATCTAGAAATTACAGAGTTCTCTAAAAGCCCTTAGCATTTATAGTTTGTAGACTTTTTGCTGATGGTCATTTGACTGGTGTGAGCTGAAACGTTTTCACGTTGGATTTGCATGTGGCTAATAATTCCTTATACTGAACTTTAGGCATGTCCTCTTTTTTCTTTTCCTTCTTTTTTAAAGAGTGACTACAACTTCCCTCTTCGTATTGACTTCTTGAAAAAGTTGTAATGTGTAGAATTTTCTTGCCTATTCCCTACCCCAGGGCATTTGTTGAGGGCAGGTGTCATTTACAGCCCTGCAGTCCTTGTGACTATTAAGCAACCATTAGCACTTGGTTTAAAGCTGCTGTTACGGGAAACAACCACAAGGCGGCAGCATTATTACGTTCTCAACGCTTGTTACTAGTGCAAAAGAGTCTTCCTGAAAGTAGTGTTCCAAGGTTGTAAATTAGAGTGGAATGTGCTGGGACAAGCCCCCAGAAGTTTATGTCACCTTACTTATGTTTGTTTTTTAAATTTAATTTCTATTTCTTATCGGAGTAAATTTGATTAGAGTGTTGTGGTTTTCTGGCTGTACAGAATCTGCTCAATGATTCATACATATGTCTGGTCATCTTCGGATCCTGTTACCTTGTATGTTATTACAGAAAGTTGAGTAGACCTCCCTTGGTATTTGGTAGGTGTTTTGTCTTTATATATTTTATATGTATTGGTGAGTATATAATTCATATGGTTTATATGTTATATGTTTATATACATTTAACATACATTAGTATATCTGTGTTAGCCCCATAGTCCTAATTTATCCATCCTCCCACCTTTCATTTTGGCTAACCATTAGTTTGTTTTATAAGTCTGTGAGTGTCTTTTTCTGTGAAAATATGTTTATTGGTAGCAACCTTAGGCTAACATGTATACAAGATATCATAGGATATTTATCATTCCCTCTTGACTTACTTAAGCTAATATGATTATTTCTAGGCTCATGTGTAGTCCTGAAAACGGCATTGTTCATTTTTTTCCCGAGGCTACTCTTCCATTCGGTATGTGTACCACTTCTTCTGTGTCCATTTATCTGTTGATGGACATTTTGTTTGCTTCCATGTCTTGGCTATTGTAAATACTGCTGCAATACACGATTTTCCATCCCGTGTCTTTTTTTTTTTAAGATTTTTTTTTTAAATTAATTAATGAATTTATTTATTTATTTTTGGCTGTGCTGGTTCCTTGTTTCTGTGCGAGGGCTTTCTCCAGTTGCGGCAAGTGGGGGCCACTCCTCATCACGGTGCGCGGGCCTCCCACCATCGCGGCCTCTCCCGCTGCGGAGCACAGGCTCCAGATGCGCAGGCTCAGCAGCTTTGGCTCACGGGCCCAATTGCTCCGCGGCATGCGGGATCCTCCCAGACCAGGGATCGAACCCGTGGCCCCTGCCTTGGCAGGCAGACTCTCAACCACTGCACCACCAGGGAAGCCCCATCCCGTGTCTTTTTGATTCTGACTTTCACAGGTGAAAGGCCCAATAGTGGGACTTCCGGATCATATGGTGACTCAATTTTTACCTTTAAATGCGCTGCCATTCTGTTCCTATTATTGGCCGTTACCAGTTTACATCCCACTTAGACCGAGAGGTTACGCTATTCTCCACAACTTCTTCAACATCTATTGTTTGTAGACTTTTTGCTGATGGTCATTCTGACTGGTGTGAGGTGATACCTTTGTGTAGATTGGATTTGCATGCGTCTCATATTTCCTGATGTTTTGCGTTTATCAGTGTCCTTTTCACTTTTTTTTTAAGATTGAGCGAAACGTACAACTTCTAACTGCCTTCTTGAAAAATTTGCTGCGTTTGGATTCTTTTGGCCATTCCCTTCCCCAGGACATTTTTTGAGGGCATGAGTCATTTACAGCCCTGCAGTCCTTGTGAATATTAGTGACCATTAGCAGTAGATTTAAAGCTGCTGTTTGAGGAAACGGCTTTTGGGTGGCAGGATTTCTACGTTGCCAACTCTGCTTGCTAGGGAAACAGAACTTCGCTGCAAGTTGTGGTTTTAGGTTGCAGATTAGAGTGGAATGTGCCAGGACAAACCCCCATAAGTTTAACCTCCGTAATTCTTGTCTGTCTCTTTAAGTTGTAGTTTTTATCAGAGCAAATTTGATTGAAAAAAAATTTTTTTTTGTAGGAGTACAGAATCTTGTTCATTTACACATATACCTATATTTATTGATCTTTGGGTCCTTTTCCATGTAGGTTGTTACAGAGTGTTGAGTAGACCACTCTTGGTATTCCATAGGTCTTTGGGGATTATATATTTTATATGTATTAGTATATGTGTGTTAACCCCAATATCCTAATTTATCCATTCCTCACACGTTTTCTTTGGCTTAACCATAAGTTTGTCTTCTCAATCTGAGATTGCCTTTCTCTATGGAAATATGTTCATTTTTATGAATTTTCAGATAACATAAGGGACATCATAGGGCATTTGTCTTTCTCATTCTGACTTACTTCACGTTGTGTGATTATCTCTAGGCTCCTCTGTGGTGCTGCATATGCCATTCTTTTATTTTTTTCCGTGACGGATATTCCATTCTGTCCATATTACCACTTCTTCTTTGTCCATTCGTCTGATTATGGACCTTTTTTGTGTTTCCATGTCTTGGCTATTTCAGTATTGCTGCAGTGCACATTTGCCTGCCTCTGTCTTTCCGATTCTTGTGGTCTTAGGTTATAGGCCCAAAAGGTGCCCTGCCGCATCATATGGTAGCTCAATTTTTACGTTTTAAAGCAGCTCCGTTCAGTTTTCGTTAGTGCTGTTACCACTTTACATTCCACCAGCATCTAGAAATTACAGAGTTCTCTAAAAGCCCTTAGCATTTATAGTTTGTAGACTTTTTGCTGATGGTCATTTGACTGGTGTGAGCTGAAACGTTTTCACGTTGGATTTGCATGTGGCTAATAATTCCTTATACTGAACTTTAGGCATGTCCTCTTTTTTCTTTTCCTTCTTTTTTAAAGAGTGACTACAACTTCCCTCTTCGTATTGACTTCTTGAAAAAGTTGTAATGTGTAGAATTTTCTTGCCTATTCCCTACCCCAGGGCATTTGTTGAGGGCAGGTGTCATTTACAGCCCTGCAGTCCTTGTGACTATTAAGCAACCATTAGCACTTGGTTTAAAGCTGCTGTTACGGGAAACAACCACAAGGCGGCAGCATTATTACGTTCTCAACGCTTGTTACTAGTGCAAAAGAGTCTTCCTGAAAGTAGTGTTCCAAGGTTGTAAATTAGAGTGGAATGTGCTGGGACAAGCCCCCAGAAGTTTATGTCACCTTACTTATGTTTGTTTTTTAAATTTAATTTCTATTTCTTATCGGAGTAAATTTGATTAGAGTGTTGTGGTTTTCTGGCTGTACAGAATCTGCTCAATGATTCATACATATGTCTGGTCATCTTCGGATCCTGTTACCTTGTATGTTATTACAGAAAGTTGAGTAGACCTCCCTTGGTATTTGGTAGGTGTTTTGTCTTTATATATTTTATATGTATTGGTGAGTATATAATTCATATGGTTTATATGTTATATGTTTATATACATTTAACATACATTAGTATATCTATGTTAGCCCCATAGTCCTAATTTATCCATCCTCCCACCTTTCATTTTGGCTAACCATTAGTTTGTTTTATAAGTCTGTGAGTGTCTTTTTCTGTGAAAATATGTTTATTGGTAGCAACCTTAGGCTAACATGTATACAAGATATCATAGGATATTTATCATTCCCTCTTGACTTACTTAAGCTAATATGATTATTTCTAGGCTCATGTGTAGTCCTGAAAACGGCATTGTTCATTTTTTTCCCGAGGGTACTCTTCCATTCGGTATGTGTACCACTTCTTCTGTGTCCATTTATCTGTTGATGGACATTTTGTTTGCTTCCATGTCTTGGCTATTGTAAATACTGCTGCAATACACGATTTTCCATCCCGTGTCTTTTTTTTTTTAAGATTTTTTTTTTAAATTAATTAATGAATTTATTTATTTATTTTTGGCTGTGCTGGTTCCTTGTTTCTGTGCGAGGGCTTTCTCCAGTTGCGGCAAGTGGGGGCCACTCCTCATCACGGTGCGCGGGCCTCCCACCATCGCGGCCTCTCCCGCTGCGGAGCACAGGCTCCAGATGCGCAGGCTCAGCAGCTTTGGCTCACGGGCCCAATTGCTCCGCGGCATGCGGGATCCTCCCAGACCAGGGATCGAACCCGTGGCCCCTGCCTTGGCAGGCAGACTCTCAACCACTGCACCACCAGGGAAGCCCCATCCCGTGTCTTTTTGATTCTGACTTTCACAGGTGAAAGGCCCAATAGTGGGACTTCCGGATCATATGGTGACTCAATTTTTACCTTTAAATGCGCTGCCATTCTGTTCCTATTATTGGCCGTTACCAGTTTACATCCCACTTAGACCGAGAGGTTACGCTATTCTCCACAACTTCTTCAACATCTATTGTTTGTAGACTTTTTGCTGATGGTCATTCTGACTGGTGTGAGGTGATACCTTTGTGTAGATTGGATTTGCATGCGTCTCATATTTCCTGATGTTTTGCGTTTATCAGTGTCCTTTTCACTTTTTTTTTAAGATTGAGCGAAACGTACAACTTCTAACTGCCTTCTTGAAAAATTTGCTGCGTTTGGATTCTTTTGGCCATTCCCTTCCCCAGGACATTTTTTGAGGGCATGAGTCATTTACAGCCCTGCAGTCCTTGTGAATATTAGTGACCATTAGCAGTAGATTTAAAGCTGCTGTTTGAGGAAACGGCTTTTGGGTGGCAGGATTTCTACGTTGCCAACTCTGCTTGCTAGGGAAACAGAACTTCGCTGCAAGTTGTGGTTTTAGGTTGCAGATTAGAGTGGAATGTGCCAGGACAAACCCCCATAAGTTTAACCTCCGTAATTCTTGTCTGTCTCTTTAAGTTGTAGTTTTTATCAGAGCAAATTTGATTGAAAAAAAATTTTTTTTTGTAGGAGTACAGAATCTTGTTCATTTACACATATACCTATATTTATTGATCTTTGGGTCCTTTTCCATGTAGGTTGTTACAGAGTGTTGAGTAGACCACTCTTGGTATTCCATAGGTCTTTGGGGATTATATATTTTATATGTATTAGTATATGTGTGTTAACCCCAATATCCTAATTTATCCATTCCTCACACGTTTTCTTTGGCTTAACCATAAGTTTGTCTTCTCAATCTGAGATTGCCTTTCTCTATGGAAATATGTTCATTTTTATGAATTTTCAGATAACATAAGGGACATCATAGGGCATTTGTCTTTCTCATTCTGACTTACTTCACGTTGTGTGATTATCTCTAGGCTCCTCTGTGGTGCTGCATATGCCATTCTTTTATTTTTTTCCGTGACGGATATTCCATTCTGTCCATATTACCACTTCTTCTTTGTCCATTCGTCTGATTATGGACCTTTTTTGTGTTTCCATGTCTTGGCTATTTCAGTATTGCTGCAGTGCACATTTGCCTGCCTCTGTCTTTCCGATTCTTGTGGTCTTAGGTTATAGGCCCAAAAGGTGCCCTGCCGCATCATATGGTAGCTCAATTTTTACGTTTTAAAGCAGCTCCGTTCAGTTTTCGTTAGTGCTGTTACCACTTTACATTCCACCAGCATCTAGAAATTACAGAGTTCTCTAAAAGCCCTTAGCATTTATAGTTTGTAGACTTTTTGCTGATGGTCATTTGACTGGTGTGAGCTGAAACGTTTTCACGTTGGATTTGCATGTGGCTAATAATTCCTTATACTGAACTTTAGGCATGTCCTCTTTTTTCTTTTCCTTCTTTTTTAAAGAGTGACTACAACTTCCCTCTTCGTATTGACTTCTTGAAAAAGTTGTAATGTGTAGAATTTTCTTGCCTATTCCCTACCCCAGGGCATTTGTTGAGGGCAGGTGTCATTTACAGCCCTGCAGTCCTTGTGACTATTAAGCAACCATTAGCACTTGGTTTAAAGCTGCTGTTACGGGAAACAACCACAAGGCGGCAGCATTATTACGTTCTCAACGCTTGTTACTAGTGCAAAAGAGTCTTCCTGAAAGTAGTGTTCCAAGGTTGTAAATTAGAGTGGAATGTGCTGGGACAAGCCCCCAGAAGTTTATGTCACCTTACTTATGTTTGTTTTTTAAATTTAATTTCTATTTCTTATCGGAGTAAATTTGATTAGAGTGTTGTGGTTTTCTGGCTGTACAGAATCTGCTCAATGATTCATACATATGTCTGGTCATCTTCGGATCCTGTTACCTTGTATGTTATTACAGAAAGTTGAGTAGACCTCCCTTGGTATTTGGTAGGTGTTTTGTCTTTATATATTTTATATGTATTGGTGAGTATATAATTCATATGGTTTATATGTTATATGTTTATATACATTTAACATACATTAGTATATCTATGTTAGCCCCATAGTCCTAATTTATCCATCCTCCCACCTTTCATTTTGGCTAACCATTAGTTTGTTTTATAAGTCTGTGAGTGTCTTTTTCTGTGAAAATATGTTTATTGGTAGCAACCTTAGGCTAACATGTATACAAGATATCATAGGATATTTATCATTCCCTCTTGACTTACTTAAGCTAATATGATTATTTCTAGGCTCATGTGTAGTCCTGAAAACGGCATTGTTCATTTTTTTCCCGAGGCTACTCTTCCATTCGGTATGTGTACCACTTCTTCTGTGTCCATTTATCTGTTGATGGACATTTTGTTTGCTTCCATGTCTTGGCTATTGTAAATACTGCTGCAATACACGATTTTCCATCCCGTGTCTTTTTTTTTTTAAGATTTTTTTTTTAAATTAATTAATGAATTTATTTATTTATTTTTGGCTGTGCTGGTTCCTTGTTTCTGTGCGAGGGCTTTCTCCAGTTGCGGCAAGTGGGGGCCACTCCTCATCACGGTGCGCGGGCCTCCCACCATCGCGGCCTCTCCCGCTGCGGAGCACAGGCTCCAGATGCGCAGGCTCAGCAGCTTTGGCTCACGGGCCCAATTGCTCCGCGGCATGCGGGATCCTCCCAGACCAGGGATCGAACCCGTGGCCCCTGCCTTGGCAGGCAGACTCTCAACCACTGCACCACCAGGGAAGCCCCATCCCGTGTCTTTTTGATTCTGACTTTCACAGGTGAAAGGCCCAATAGTGGGACTTCCGGATCATATGGTGACTCAATTTTTACCTTTAAATGCGCTGCCATTCTGTTCCTATTATTGGCCGTTACCAGTTTACATCCCACTTAGACCGAGAGGTTACGCTATTCTCCACAACTTCTTCAACATCTATTGTTTGTAGACTTTTTGCTGATGGTCATTCTGACTGGTGTGAGGTGATACCTTTGTGTAGATTGGATTTGCATGCGTCTCATATTTCCTGATGTTTTGCGTTTATCAGTGTCCTTTTCACTTTTTTTTTAAGATTGAGCGAAACGTACAACTTCTAACTGCCTTCTTGAAAAATTTGCTGCGTTTGGATTCTTTTGGCCATTCCCTTCCCCAGGACATTTTTTGAGGGCATGAGTCATTTACAGCCCTGCAGTCCTTGTGAATATTAGTGACCATTAGCAGTAGATTTAAAGCTGCTGTTTGAGGAAACGGCTTTTGGGTGGCAGGATTTCTACGTTGCCAACTCTGCTTGCTAGGGAAACAGAACTTCGCTGCAAGTTGTGGTTTTAGGTTGCAGATTAGAGTGGAATGTGCCAGGACAAACCCCCATAAGTTTAACCTCCGTAATTCTTGTCTGTCTCTTTAAGTTGTAGTTTTTATCAGAGCAAATTTGATTGAAAAAAAATTTTTTTTTGTAGGAGTACAGAATCTTGTTCATTTACACATATACCTATATTTATTGATCTTTGGGTCCTTTTCCATGTAGGTTGTTACAGAGTGTTGAGTAGACCACTCTTGGTATTCCATAGGTCTTTGGGGATTATATATTTTATATGTATTAGTATATGTGTGTTAACCCCAATATCCTAATTTATCCATTCCTCACACGTTTTCTTTGGCTTAACCATAAGTTTGTCTTCTCAATCTGAGATTGCCTTTCTCTATGGAAATATGTTCATTTTTATGAATTTTCAGATAACATAAGGGACATCATAGGGCATTTGTCTTTCTCATTCTGACTTACTTCACGTTGTGTGATTATCTCTAGGCTCCTCTGTGGTGCTGCATATGCCATTCTTTTATTTTTTTCCGTGACGGATATTCCATTCTGTCCATATTACCACTTCTTCTTTGTCCATTCGTCTGATTATGGACCTTTTTTGTGTTTCCATGTCTTGGCTATTTCAGTATTGCTGCAGTGCACATTTGCCTGCCTCTGTCTTTCCGATTCTTGTGGTCTTAGGTTATAGGCCCAAAAGGTGCCCTGCCGCATCATATGGTAGCTCAATTTTTACGTTTTAAAGCAGCTCCGTTCAGTTTTCGTTAGTGCTGTTACCACTTTACATTCCACCAGCATCTAGAAATTACAGAGTTCTCTAAAAGCCCTTAGCATTTATAGTTTGTAGACTTTTTGCTGATGGTCATTTGACTGGTGTGAGCTGAAACGTTTTCACGTTGGATTTGCATGTGGCTAATAATTCCTTATACTGAACTTTAGGCATGTCCTCTTTTTTCTTTTCCTTCTTTTTTAAAGAGTGACTACAACTTCCCTCTTCGTATTGACTTCTTGAAAAAGTTGTAATGTGTAGAATTTTCTTGCCTATTCCCTACCCCAGGGCATTTGTTGAGGGCAGGTGTCATTTACAGCCCTGCAGTCCTTGTGACTATTAAGCAACCATTAGCACTTGGTTTAAAGCTGCTGTTACGGGAAACAACCACAAGGCGGCAGCATTATTACGTTCTCAACGCTTGTTACTAGTGCAAAAGAGTCTTCCTGAAAGTAGTGTTCCAAGGTTGTAAATTAGAGTGGAATGTGCTGGGACAAGCCCCCAGAAGTTTATGTCACCTTACTTATGTTTGTTTTTTAAATTTAATTTCTATTTCTTATCGGAGTAAATTTGATTAGAGTGTTGTGGTTTTCTGGCTGTACAGAATCTGCTCAATGATTCATACATATGTCTGGTCATCTTCGGATCCTGTTACCTTGTATGTTATTACAGAAAGTTGAGTAGACCTCCCTTGGTATTTGGTAGGTGTTTTGTCTTTATATATTTTATATGTATTGGTGAGTATATAATTCATATGGTTTATATGTTATATGTTTATATACATTTAACATACATTAGTATATCTATGTTAGCCCCATAGTCCTAATTTATCCATCCTCCCACCTTTCATTTTGGCTAACCATTAGTTTGTTTTATAAGTCTGTGAGTGTCTTTTTCTGTGAAAATATGTTTATTGGTAGCAACCTTAGGCTAACATGTATACAAGATATCATAGGATATTTATCATTCCCTCTTGACTTACTTAAGCTAATATGATTATTTCTAGGCTCATGTGTAGTCCTGAAAACGGCATTGTTCATTTTTTTCCCGAGGCTACTCTTCCATTCGGTATGTGTACCACTTCTTCTGTGTCCATTTATCTGTTGATGGACATTTTGTTTGCTTCCATGTCTTGGCTATTGTAAATACTGCTGCAATACACGATTTTCCATCCCGTGTCTTTTTTTTTTTAAGATTTTTTTTTTAAATTAATTAATGAATTTATTTATTTATTTTTGGCTGTGCTGGTTCCTTGTTTCTGTGCGAGGGCTTTCTCCAGTTGCGGCAAGTGGGGGCCACTCCTCATCACGGTGCGCGGGCCTCCCACCATCGCGGCCTCTCCCGCTGCGGAGCACAGGCTCCAGATGCGCAGGCTCAGCAGCTTTGGCTCACGGGCCCAATTGCTCCGCGGCATGCGGGATCCTCCCAGACCAGGGATCGAACCCGTGGCCCCTGCCTTGGCAGGCAGACTCTCAACCACTGCACCACCAGGGAAGCCCCATCCCGTGTCTTTTTGATTCTGACTTTCACAGGTGAAAGGCCCAATAGTGGGACTTCCGGATCATATGGTGACTCAATTTTTACCTTTAAATGCGCTGCCATTCTGTTCCTATTATTGGCCGTTACCAGTTTACATCCCACTTAGACCGAGAGGTTACGCTATTCTCCACAACTTCTTCAACATCTATTGTTTGTAGACTTTTTGCTGATGGTCATTCTGACTGGTGTGAGGTGATACCTTTGTGTAGATTGGATTTGCATGCGTCTCATATTTCCTGATGTTTTGCGTTTATCAGTGTCCTTTTCACTTTTTTTTTAAGATTGAGCGAAACGTACAACTTCTAACTGCCTTCTTGAAAAATTTGCTGCGTTTGGATTCTTTTGGCCATTCCCTTCCCCAGGACATTTTTTGAGGGCATGAGTCATTTACAGCCCTGCAGTCCTTGTGAATATTAGTGACCATTAGCAGTAGATTTAAAGCTGCTGTTTGAGGAAACGGCTTTTGGGTGGCAGGATTTCTACGTTGCCAACTCTGCTTGCTAGGGAAACAGAACTTCGCTGCAAGTTGTGGTTTTAGGTTGCAGATTAGAGTGGAATGTGCCAGGACAAACCCCCATAAGTTTAACCTCCGTAATTCTTGTCTGTCTCTTTAAGTTGTAGTTTTTATCAGAGCAAATTTGATTGAAAAAAAATTTTTTTTTGTAGGAGTACAGAATCTTGTTCATTTACACATATACCTATATTTATTGATCTTTGGGTCCTTTTCCATGTAGGTTGTTACAGAGTGTTGAGTAGACCACTCTTGGTATTCCATAGGTCTTTGGGGATTATATATTTTATATGTATTAGTATATGTGTGTTAACCCCAATATCCTAATTTATCCATTCCTCACACGTTTTCTTTGGCTTAACCATAAGTTTGTCTTCTCAATCTGAGATTGCCTTTCTCTATGGAAATATGTTCATTTTTATGAATTTTCAGATAACATAAGGGACATCATAGGGCATTTGTCTTTCTCATTCTGACTTACTTCACGTTGTGTGATTATCTCTAGGCTCCTCTGTGGTGCTGCATATGCCATTCTTTTATTTTTTTCCGTGACGGATATTCCATTCTGTCCATATTACCACTTCTTCTTTGTCCATTCGTCTGATTATGGACCTTTTTTGTGTTTCCATGTCTTGGCTATTTCAGTATTGCTGCAGTGCACATTTGCCTGCCTCTGTCTTTCCGATTCTTGTGGTCTTAGGTTATAGGCCCAAAAGGTGCCCTGCCGCATCATATGGTAGCTCAATTTTTACGTTTTAAAGCAGCTCCGTTCAGTTTTCGTTAGTGCTGTTACCACTTTACATTCCACCAGCATCTAGAAATTACAGAGTTCTCTAAAAGCCCTTAGCATTTATAGTTTGTAGACTTTTTGCTGATGGTCATTTGACTGGTGTGAGCTGAAACGTTTTCACGTTGGATTTGCATGTGGCTAATAATTCCTTATACTGAACTTTAGGCATGTCCTCTTTTTTCTTTTCCTTCTTTTTTAAAGAGTGACTACAACTTCCCTCTTCGTATTGACTTCTTGAAAAAGTTGTAATGTGTAGAATTTTCTTGCCTATTCCCTACCCCAGGGCATTTGTTGAGGGCAGGTGTCATTTACAGCCCTGCAGTCCTTGTGACTATTAAGCAACCATTAGCACTTGGTTTAAAGCTGCTGTTACGGGAAACAACCACAAGGCGGCAGCATTATTACGTTCTCAACGCTTGTTACTAGTGCAAAAGAGTCTTCCTGAAAGTAGTGTTCCAAGGTTGTAAATTAGAGTGGAATGTGCTGGGACAAGCCCCCAGAAGTTTATGTCACCTTACTTATGTTTGTTTTTTAAATTTAATTTCTATTTCTTATCGGAGTAAATTTGATTAGAGTGTTGTGGTTTTCTGGCTGTACAGAATCTGCTCAATGATTCATACATATGTCTGGTCATCTTCGGATCCTGTTACCTTGTATGTTATTACAGAAAGTTGAGTAGACCTCCCTTGGTATTTGGTAGGTGTTTTGTCTTTATATATTTTATATGTATTGGTGAGTATATAATTCATATGGTTTATATGTTATATGTTTATATACATTTAACATACATTAGTATATCTGTGTTAGCCCCATAGTCCTAATTTATCCATCCTCCCACCTTTCATTTTGGCTAACCATTAGTTTGTTTTATAAGTCTGTGAGTGTCTTTTTCTGTGAAAATATGTTTATTGGTAGCAACCTTAGGCTAACATGTATACAAGATATCATAGGATATTTATCATTCCCTCTTGACTTACTTAAGCTAATATGATTATTTCTAGGCTCATGTGTAGTCCTGAAAACGGCATTGTTCATTTTTTTCCCGAGGCTACTCTTCCATTCGGTATGTGTACCACTTCTTCTGTGTCCATTTATCTGTTGATGGACATTTTGTTTGCTTCCATGTCTTGGCTATTGTAAATACTGCTGCAATACACGATTTTCCATCCCGTGTCTTTTTTTTTTTAAGATTTTTTTTTTAAATTAATTAATGAATTTATTTATTTATTTTTGGCTGTGCTGGTTCCTTGTTTCTGTGCGAGGGCTTTCTCCAGTTGCGGCAAGTGGGGGCCACTCCTCATCACGGTGCGCGGGCCTCCCACCATCGCGGCCTCTCCCGCTGCGGAGCACAGGCTCCAGATGCGCAGGCTCAGCAGCTTTGGCTCACGGGCCCAATTGCTCCGCGGCATGCGGGATCCTCCCAGACCAGGGATCGAACCCGTGGCCCCTGCCTTGGCAGGCAGACTCTCAACCACTGCACCACCAGGGAAGCCCCATCCCGTGTCTTTTTGATTCTGACTTTCACAGGTGAAAGGCCCAATAGTGGGACTTCCGGATCATATGGTGACTCAATTTTTACCTTTAAATGCGCTGCCATTCTGTTCCTATTATTGGCCGTTACCAGTTTACATCCCACTTAGACCGAGAGGTTACGCTATTCTCCACAACTTCTTCAACATCTATTGTTTGTAGACTTTTTGCTGATGGTCATTCTGACTGGTGTGAGGTGATACCTTTGTGTAGATTGGATTTGCATGCGTCTCATATTTCCTGATGTTTTGCGTTTATCAGTGTCCTTTTCACTTTTTTTTTAAGATTGAGCGAAACGTACAACTTCTAACTGCCTTCTTGAAAAATTTGCTGCGTTTGGATTCTTTTGGCCATTCCCTTCCCCAGGACATTTTTTGAGGGCATGAGTCATTTACAGCCCTGCAGTCCTTGTGAATATTAGTGACCATTAGCAGTAGATTTAAAGCTGCTGTTTGAGGAAACGGCTTTTGGGTGGCAGGATTTCTACGTTGCCAACTCTGCTTGCTAGGGAAACAGAACTTCGCTGCAAGTTGTGGTTTTAGGTTGCAGATTAGAGTGGAATGTGCCAGGACAAACCCCCATAAGTTTAACCTCCGTAATTCTTGTCTGTCTCTTTAAGTTGTAGTTTTTATCAGAGCAAATTTGATTGAAAAAAAATTTTTTTTTGTAGGAGTACAGAATCTTGTTCATTTACACATATACCTATATTTATTGATCTTTGGGTCCTTTTCCATGTAGGTTGTTACAGAGTGTTGAGTAGACCACTCTTGGTATTCCATAGGTCTTTGGGGATTATATATTTTATATGTATTAGTATATGTGTGTTAACCCCAATATCCTAATTTATCCATTCCTCACACGTTTTCTTTGGCTTAACCATAAGTTTGTCTTCTCAATCTGAGATTGCCTTTCTCTATGGAAATATGTTCATTTTTATGAATTTTCAGATAACATAAGGGACATCATAGGGCATTTGTCTTTCTCATTCTGACTTACTTCACGTTGTGTGATTATCTCTAGGCTCCTCTGTGGTGCTGCATATGCCATTCTTTTATTTTTTTCCGTGACGGATATTCCATTCTGTCCATATTACCACTTCTTCTTTGTCCATTCGTCTGATTATGGACCTTTTTTGTGTTTCCATGTCTTGGCTATTTCAGTATTGCTGCAGTGCACATTTGCCTGCCTCTGTCTTTCCGATTCTTGTGGTCTTAGGTTATAGGCCCAAAAGGTGCCCTGCCGCATCATATGGTAGCTCAATTTTTACGTTTTAAAGCAGCTCCGTTCAGTTTTCGTTAGTGCTGTTACCACTTTACATTCCACCAGCATCTAGAAATTACAGAGTTCTCTAAAAGCCCTTAGCATTTATAGTTTGTAGACTTTTTGCTGATGGTCATTTGACTGGTGTGAGCTGAAACGTTTTCACGTTGGATTTGCATGTGGCTAATAATTCCTTATACTGAACTTTAGGCATGTCCTCTTTTTTCTTTTCCTTCTTTTTTAAAGAGTGACTACAACTTCCCTCTTCGTATTGACTTCTTGAAAAAGTTGTAATGTGTAGAATTTTCTTGCCTATTCCCTACCCCAGGGCATTTGTTGAGGGCAGGTGTCATTTACAGCCCTGCAGTCCTTGTGACTATTAAGCAACCATTAGCACTTGGTTTAAAGCTGCTGTTACGGGAAACAACCACAAGGCGGCAGCATTATTACGTTCTCAACGCTTGTTACTAGTGCAAAAGAGTCTTCCTGAAAGTAGTGTTCCAAGGTTGTAAATTAGAGTGGAATGTGCTGGGACAAGCCCCCAGAAGTTTATGTCACCTTACTTATGTTTGTTTTTTAAATTTAATTTCTATTTCTTATCGGAGTAAATTTGATTAGAGTGTTGTGGTTTTCTGGCTGTACAGAATCTGCTCAATGATTCATACATATGTCTGGTCATCTTCGGATCCTGTTACCTTGTATGTTATTACAGAAAGTTGAGTAGACCTCCCTTGGTATTTGGTAGGTGTTTTGTCTTTATATATTTTATATGTATTGGTGAGTATATAATTCATATGGTTTATATGTTATATGTTTATATACATTTAACATACATTAGTATATCTGTGTTAGCCCCATAGTCCTAATTTATCCATCCTCCCACCTTTCATTTTGGCTAACCATTAGTTTGTTTTATAAGTCTGTGAGTGTCTTTTTCTGTGAAAATATGTTTATTGGTAGCAACCTTAGGCTAACATGTATACAAGATATCATAGGATATTTATCATTCCCTCTTGACTTACTTAAGCTAATATGATTATTTCTAGGCTCATGTGTAGTCCTGAAAACGGCATTGTTCATTTTTTTCCCGAGGCTACTCTTCCATTCGGTATGTGTACCACTTCTTCTGTGTCCATTTATCTGTTGATGGACATTTTGTTTGCTTCCATGTCTTGGCTATTGTAAATACTGCTGCAATACACGATTTTCCATCCCGTGTCTTTTTTTTTTAAGATTTTTTTTTTAAATTAATTAATGAATTTATTTATTTATTTTTGGCTGTGCTGGTTCCTTGTTTCTGTGCGAGGGCTTTCTCCAGTTGCGGCAAGTGGGGGCCACTCCTCATCACGGTGCGCGGGCCTCCCACCATCGCGGCCTCTCCCGCTGCGGAGCACAGGCTCCAGATGCGCAGGCTCAGCAGCTTTGGCTCACGGGCCCAATTGCTCCGCGGCATGCGGGATCCTCCCAGACCAGGGATCGAACCCGTGGCCCCTGCCTTGGCAGGCAGACTCTCAACCACTGCACCACCAGGGAAGCCCCATCCCGTGTCTTTTTGATTCTGACTTTCACAGGTGAAAGGCCCAATAGTGGGACTTCCGGATCATATGGTGACTCAATTTTTACCTTTAAATGCGCTGCCATTCTGTTCCTATTATTGGCCGTTACCAGTTTACATCCCACTTAGACCGAGAGGTTACGCTATTCTCCACAACTTCTTCAACATCTATTGTTTGTAGACTTTTTGCTGATGGTCATTCTGACTGGTGTGAGGTGATACCTTTGTGTAGATTGGATTTGCATGCGTCTCATATTTCCTGATGTTTTGCGTTTATCAGTGTCCTTTTCACTTTTTTTTTAAGATTGAGCGAAACGTACAACTTCTAACTGCCTTCTTGAAAAATTTGCTGCGTTTGGATTCTTTTGGCCATTCCCTTCCCCAGGACATTTTTTGAGGGCATGAGTCATTTACAGCCCTGCAGTCCTTGTGAATATTAGTGACCATTAGCAGTAGATTTAAAGCTGCTGTTTGAGGAAACGGCTTTTGGGTGGCAGGATTTCTACGTTGCCAACTCTGCTTGCTAGGGAAACAGAACTTCGCTGCAAGTTGTGGTTTTAGGTTGCAGATTAGAGTGGAATGTGCCAGGACAAACCCCCATAAGTTTAACCTCCGTAATTCTTGTCTGTCTCTTTAAGTTGTAGTTTTTATCAGAGCAAATTTGATTGAAAAAAATTTTTTTTTTGTAGGAGTACAGAATCTTGTTCATTTACACATATACCTATATTTATTGATCTTTGGGTCCTTTTCCATGTAGGTTGTTACAGAGTGTTGAGTAGACCACTCTTGGTATTCCATAGGTCTTTGGGGATTATATATTTTATATGTATTAGTATATGTGTGTTAACCCCAATATCCTAATTTATCCATTCCTCACACGTTTTCTTTGGCTTAACCATAAGTTTGTCTTCTCAATCTGAGATTGCCTTTCTCTATGGAAATATGTTCATTTTTATGAATTTTCAGATAACATAAGGGACATCATAGGGCATTTGTCTTTCTCATTCTGACTTACTTCACGTTGTGTGATTATCTCTAGGCTCCTCTGTGGTGCTGCATATGCCATTCTTTTATTTTTTTCCGTGACGGATATTCCATTCTGTCCATATTACCACTTCTTCTTTGTCCATTCGTCTGATTATGGACCTTTTTTGTGTTTCCATGTCTTGGCTATTTCAGTATTGCTGCAGTGCACATTTGCCTGCCTCTGTCTTTCCGATTCTTGTGGTCTTAGGTTATAGGCCCAAAAGGTGCCCTGCCGCATCATATGGTAGCTCAATTTTTACGTTTTAAAGCAGCTCCGTTCAGTTTTCGTTAGTGCTGTTACCACTTTACATTCCACCAGCATCTAGAAATTACAGAGTTCTCTAAAAGCCCTTAGCATTTATAGTTTGTAGACTTTTTGCTGATGGTCATTTGACTGGTGTGAGCTGAAACGTTTTCACGTTGGATTTGCATGTGGCTAATAATTCCTTATACTGAACTTTAGGCATGTCCTCTTTTTTCTTTTCCTTCTTTTTTAAAGAGTGACTACAACTTCCCTCTTCGTATTGACTTCTTGAAAAAGTTGTAATGTGTAGAATTTTCTTGCCTATTCCCTACCCCAGGGCATTTGTTGAGGGCAGGTGTCATTTACAGCCCTGCAGTCCTTGTGACTATTAAGCAACCATTAGCACTTGGTTTAAAGCTGCTGTTACGGGAAACAACCACAAGGCGGCAGCATTATTACGTTCTCAACGCTTGTTACTAGTGCAAAAGAGTCTTCCTGAAAGTAGTGTTCCAAGGTTGTAAATTAGAGTGGAATGTGCTGGGACAAGCCCCCAGAAGTTTATGTCACCTTACTTATGTTTGTTTTTTAAATTTAATTTCTATTTCTTATCGGAGTAAATTTGATTAGAGTGTTGTGGTTTTCTGGCTGTACAGAATCTGCTCAATGATTCATACATATGTCTGGTCATCTTCGGATCCTGTTACCTTGTATGTTATTACAGAAAGTTGAGTAGACCTCCCTTGGTATTTGGTAGGTGTTTTGTCTTTATATATTTTATATGTATTGGTGAGTATATAATTCATATGGTTTATATGTTATATGTTTATATACATTTAACATACATTAGTATATCTATGTTAGCCCCATAGTCCTAATTTATCCATCCTCCCACCTTTCATTTTGGCTAACCATTAGTTTGTTTTATAAGTCTGTGAGTGTCTTTTTCTGTGAAAATATGTTTATTGGTAGCAACCTTAGGCTAACATGTATACAAGATATCATAGGATATTTATCATTCCCTCTTGACTTACTTAAGCTAATATGATTATTTCTAGGCTCATGTGTAGTCCTGAAAACGGCATTGTTCATTTTTTTTCCCGAGGCTACTCTTCCATTCGGTATGTGTACCACTTCTTCTGTGTCCATTTATCTGTTGATGGACATTTTGTTTGCTTCCATGTCTTGGCTATTGTAAATACTGCTGCAATACACGATTTTCCATCCCGTGTCTTTTTTTTTTTAAGATTTTTTTTTTAAATTAATTAATGAATTTATTTATTTATTTTTGGCTGTGCTGGTTCCTTGTTTCTGTGCGAGGGCTTTCTCCAGTTGCGGCAAGTGGGGGCCACTCCTCATCACGGTGCGCGGGCCTCCCACCATCGCGGCCTCTCCCGCTGCGGAGCACAGGCTCCAGATGCGCAGGCTCAGCAGCTTTGGCTCACGGGCCCAATTGCTCCGCGGCATGCGGGATCCTCCCAGACCAGGGATCGAACCCGTGGCCCCTGCCTTGGCAGGCAGACTCTCAACCACTGCACCACCAGGGAAGCCCCATCCCGTGTCTTTTTGATTCTGACTTTCACAGGTGAAAGGCCCAATAGTGGGACTTCCGGATCATATGGTGACTCAATTTTTACCTTTAAATGCGCTGCCATTCTGTTCCTATTATTGGCCGTTACCAGTTTACATCCCACTTAGACCGAGAGGTTACGCTATTCTCCACAACTTCTTCAACATCTATTGTTTGTAGACTTTTTGCTGATGGTCATTCTGACTGGTGTGAGGTGATACCTTT
Organism: Balaenoptera borealis; assembly: GCF_965194805.1. NCBI lineage: Eukaryota > Metazoa > Chordata > Mammalia > Artiodactyla > Balaenopteridae > Balaenoptera > Balaenoptera borealis. The sequence goes on along the minus strand of NW_028122085.1, from coordinate 4,257 downwards.
GTGTAGATTGGATTTGCATGCGTCTCATATTTCCTGATGTTTTGCGTTTATCAGTGTCCTTTTCACTTTTTTTTAAGATTGAGCGAAACGTACAACTTCTAACTGCCTTCTTGAAAAATTTGCTGCGTTTGGATTCTTTTGGCCATTCCCTTCCCCAGGACATTTTTTGAGGGCATGAGTCATTTACAGCCCTGCAGTCCTTGTGAATATTAGTGACCATTAGCAGTAGATTTAAAGCTGCTGTTTGAGGAAACGGCTTTTGGGTGGCAGGATTTCTACGTTGCCAACTCTGCTTGCTAGGGAAACAGAACTTCGCTGCAAGTTGTGGTTTTAGGTTGCAGATTAGAGTGGAATGTGCCAGGACAAACCCCCATAAGTTTAACCTCCGTAATTCTTGTCTGTCTCTTTAAGTTGTAGTTTTTATCAGAGCAAATTTGATTGAAAAAAATTTTTTTTTTGTAGGAGTACAGAATCTTGTTCATTTACACATATACCTATATTTATTGATCTTTGGGTCCTTTTCCATGTAGGTTGTTACAGAGTGTTGAGTAGACCACTCTTGGTATTCCATAGGTCTTTGGGGATTATATATTTTATATGTATTAGTATATGTGTGTTAACCCCAATATCCTAATTTATCCATTCCTCACACGTTTTCTTTGGCTTAACCATAAGTTTGTCTTCTCAATCTGAGATTGCCTTTCTCTATGGAAATATGTTCATTTTTATGAATTTTCAGATAACATAAGGGACATCATAGGGCATTTGTCTTTCTCATTCTGACTTACTTCACGTTGTGTGATTATCTCTAGGCTCCTCTGTGGTGCTGCATATGCCATTCTTTTATTTTTTTCCGTGACGGATATTCCATTCTGTCCATATTACCACTTCTTCTTTGTCCATTCGTCTGATTATGGACCTTTTTTGTGTTTCCATGTCTTGGCTATTTCAGTATTGCTGCAGTGCACATTTGCCTGCCTCTGTCTTTCCGATTCTTGTGGTCTTAGGTTATAGGCCCAAAAGGTGCCCTGCCGCATCATATGGTAGCTCAATTTTTACGTTTTAAAGCAGCTCCGTTCAGTTTTCGTTAGTGCTGTTACCACTTTACATTCCACCAGCATCTAGAAATTACAGAGTTCTCTAAAAGCCCTTAGCATTTATAGTTTGTAGACTTTTTGCTGATGGTCATTTGACTGGTGTGAGCTGAAACGTTTTCACGTTGGATTTGCATGTGGCTAATAATTCCTTATACTGAACTTTAGGCATGTCCTCTTTTTTCTTTTCCTTCTTTTTTAAAGAGTGACTACAACTTCCCTCTTCGTATTGACTTCTTGAAAAAGTTGTAATGTGTAGAATTTTCTTGCCTATTCCCTACCCCAGGGCATTTGTTGAGGGCAGGTGTCATTTACAGCCCTGCAGTCCTTGTGACTATTAAGCAACCATTAGCACTTGGTTTAAAGCTGCTGTTACGGGAAACAACCACAAGGCGGCAGCATTATTACGTTCTCAACGCTTGTTACTAGTGCAAAAGAGTCTTCCTGAAAGTAGTGTTCCAAGGTTGTAAATTAGAGTGGAATGTGCTGGGACAAGCCCCCAGAAGTTTATGTCACCTTACTTATGTTTGTTTTTTAAATTTAATTTCTATTTCTTATCGGAGTAAATTTGATTAGAGTGTTGTGGTTTTCTGGCTGTACAGAATCTGCTCAATGATTCATACATATGTCTGGTCATCTTCGGATCCTGTTACCTTGTATGTTATTACAGAAAGTTGAGTAGACCTCCCTTGGTATTTGGTAGGTGTTTTGTCTTTATATATTTTATATGTATTGGTGAGTATATAATTCATATGGTTTATATGTTATATGTTTATATACATTTAACATACATTAGTATATCTATGTTAGCCCCATAGTCCTAATTTATCCATCCTCCCACCTTTCATTTTGGCTAACCATTAGTTTGTTTTATAAGTCTGTGAGTGTCTTTTTCTGTGAAAATATGTTTATTGGTAGCAACCTTAGGCTAACATGTATACAAGATATCATAGGATATTTATCATTCCCTCTTGACTTACTTAAGCTAATATGATTATTTCTAGGCTCATGTGTAGTCCTGAAAACGGCATTGTTCATTTTTTTCCCGAGGCTACTCTTCCATTCGGTATGTGTACCACTTCTTCTGTGTCCATTTATCTGTTGATGGACATTTTGTTTGCTTCCATGTCTTGGCTATTGTAAATACTGCTGCAATACACGATTTTCCATCCCGTGTCTTTTTTTTTTTAAAGATTTTTTTTTTAAATTAATTAATGAATTTATTTATTTATTTTTGGCTGTGCTGGTTCCTTGTTTCTGTGCGAGGGCTTTCTCCAGTTGCGGCAAGTGGGGGCCACTCCTCATCACGGTGCGCGGGCCTCCCACCATCGCGGCCTCTCCCGCTGCGGAGCACAGGCTCCAGATGCGCAGGCTCAGCAGCTTTGGCTCACGGGCCCAATTGCTCCGCGGCATGCGGGATCCTCCCAGACCAGGGATCGAACCCGTGGCCCCTGCCTTGGCAGGCAGACTCTCAACCACTGCACCACCAGGGAAGCCCCATCCCGTGTCTTTTTGATTCTGACTTTCACAGGTGAAAGGCCCAATAGTGGGACTTCCGGATCATATGGTGACTCAATTTTTACCTTTAAATGCGCTGCCATTCTGTTCCTATTATTGGCCGTTACCAGTTTACATCCCACTTAGACCGAGAGGTTACGCTATTCTCCACAACTTCTTCAACATCTATTGTTTGTAGACTTTTTGCTGATGGTCATTCTGACTGGTGTGAGGTGATACCTTTGTGTAGATTGGATTTGCATGCGTCTCATATTTCCTGATGTTTTGCGTTTATCAGTGTCCTTTTCACTTTTTTTTTAAGATTGAGCGAAACGTACAACTTCTAACTGCCTTCTTGAAAAATTTGCTGCGTTTGGATTCTTTTGGCCATTCCCTTCCCCAGGACATTTTTTGAGGGCATGAGTCATTTACAGCCCTGCAGTCCTTGTGAATATTAGTGACCATTAGCAGTAGATTTAAAGCTGCTGTTTGAGGAAACGGCTTTTGGGTGGCAGGATTTCTACGTTGCCAACTCTGCTTGCTAGGGAAACAGAACTTCGCTGCAAGTTGTGGTTTTAGGTTGCAGATTAGAGTGGAATGTGCCAGGACAAACCCCCATAAGTTTAACCTCCGTAATTCTTGTCTGTCTCTTTAAGTTGTAGTTTTTATCAGAGCAAATTTGATTGAAAAAAATTTTTTTTTTGTAGGAGTACAGAATCTTGTTCATTTACACATATACCTATATTTATTGATCTTTGGGTCCTTTTCCATGTAGGTTGTTACAGAGTGTTGAGTAGACCACTCTTGGTATTCCATAGGTCTTTGGGGATTATATATTTTATATGTATTAGTATATGTGTGTTAACCCCAATATCCTAATTTATCCATTCCTCACACGTTTTCTTTGGCTTAACCATAAGTTTGTCTTCTCAATCTGAGATTGCCTTTCTCTATGGAAATATGTTCATTTTTATGAATTTTCAGATAACATAAGGGACATCATAGGGCATTTGTCTTTCTCATTCTGACTTACTTCACGTTGTGTGATTATCTCTAGGCTCCTCTGTGGTGCTGCATATGCCATTCTTTTATTTTTTTCCGTGACGGATATTCCATTCTGTCCATATTACCACTTCTTCTTTGTCCATTCGTCTGATTATGGACCTTTTTTGTGTTTCCATGTCTTGGCTATTTCAGTATTGCTGCAGTGCACATTTGCCTGCCTCTGTCTTTCCGATTCTTGTGGTCTTAGGTTATAGGCCCAAAAGGTGCCCTGCCGCATCATATGGTAGCTCAATTTTTACGTTTTAAAGCAGCTCCGTTCAGTTTTCGTTAGTGCTGTTACCACTTTACATTCCACCAGCATCTAGAAATTACAGAGTTCTCTAAAAGCCCTTAGCATTTATAGTTTGTAGACTTTTTGCTGATGGTCATTTGACTGGTGTGAGCTGAAACGTTTTCACGTTGGATTTGCATGTGGCTAATAATTCCTTATACTGAACTTTAGGCATGTCCTCTTTTTTCTTTTCCTTCTTTTTTAAAGAGTGACTACAACTTCCCTCTTCGTATTGACTTCTTGAAAAAGTTGTAATGTGTAGAATTTTCTTGCCTATTCCCTACCCCAGGGCATTTGTTGAGGGCAGGTGTCATTTACAGCCCTGCAGTC
>NW_028122086.1:0-52248 GCF_965194805.1 Balaenoptera borealis | reverse complement strand
CTGCAAAAGGTCACTAAATATTCACCAATTGCAGGTCTGTAAATGACACCTGCCCTCCAAAAGATACTGAGGTCGAAAATCGACCAAAAAACTCTAGAGTGCAACCTTCCAAAAAGAAAATTTGAAGAGGTATATTGTACTCACACCTTTTTTCTTTTTTCTTTTAACAGAAAAGGAAAAGGCGTGGAAAAAGGATGAATTGTAGGAATTTTTACAGACATGTAAACCCAAATTACAAAAACCTATCAGCTCACACCAGTCAGAATGGCCATCAACAAAAATGCGGCAAACGATAAACGCTGACGTGATTGTGGAGAAATGCGTACCCTCGATTCTAAGGGGGACGTGGTAAGAGCCACTAATGAAAGCACAATTGAGGTGCCTTGAAAAGGTAAACGTTGAGCTACCATACCAATCAATCAATCATACCCACTGCTGGGTCTATCACCTGAGAAAATGAAAATCAAAAATCGCAGGCTGGCAATCCTGCACTCCAGCAATATTTACCATAGGCAACACTTGGAAGCAACGAAAATGTCCATCAACAGAGGAGTGCACCAAGAAGAAGTGGTCCATGGTACACAATGGAATATTAGCCATGGAAAACATTGAAGCACTGCTCTTTGAGGCACCATAGATGAGCCTGGAGATAATCACAAAACATGAAGTAGGTCGGAAAGCAAAAGACCTATATCTTATATTATCACTTATGGCATTATCTAATAACTGACACAGATGAACATATTTCTAAAGAGAAAGACACTCACAGGCGTAGAACACAAACTATGCTCATCTAAAAGGAAAGGAGGGGGGAAATTGAGAAATGAAGATTAGTGTTACTATACATATTCAAATACATATTATATACATGTATCAAAAAGACCGAACATATAACAAGGGAGGTCGACGGAACAGTGTAATATTTTACATGGGAAGAGGATCTGTACATTAATAGACATACATAATGTCCAAATGAACCAGATTGTGTACACCTAGGACAAACAGTATTCTAAACTTTACCCAGATTAAAAAATTTTAAAAACCAAGAAGAAGTAATGAGACATAAACTTATGGGGATTTCTCCTGGCAAATTCCATTCTAATTTACAACCTAGGACAATGACTTCCAGAAAGGCTCTGCTGCCCTAGAACCAGGACTGGGGAATGGAGAAATGCTACCTCCTTGTGGACGTTTCCCACAACAGCAGCTTTGAACCCACTGCAAAAGGTCACTAAATTTTCACCAACTTGCAGTTCTGTAAATTGCGCCTGGCCTCCAGAAAATTTCTGGGGTCAAAAATCGACCAAAAAATTCAGAAGAGGGCAACCTTCGAAGAAGACAATTTCAAGAGCTATATTGTACTCACGGTTTTTTTCTTTTAAGAGAAAAGAAAAAGGCGTAGGAATATGATGAATTTTAAAAATTTTCATGACATGCATACCCATATTACAAAACCCTATCAGCACACAGCAGTCAGAATGGCCATTAGGAAAAATGCTGCAAAAAATAAACGGTGAAGGGAGTGTGGAGAAATGCGTACCCTCGGCTGTAAGGGGGGGCATGTAAAGAGCCACTAACGAAAACACAACGTAGGTGCTTTGAAAAGGGAAACATTGAGCTACCAGTCCATCAATCACAACCACTGCTTGGCCTATCACCTGAGAAAATGAGAATCAAAAAGTCACAGGCTGGCAAACCAGTATGCCAGCAATATTTACCATAGCCAGCACTTGGAAGCAATGAAAATGTCCATCAACCGAGGAATGCACCAAGAAGAAGTGGTCCACGTACACAATGGAATATTACTCTAATAATAAATATAAATTAAATTTAAAAACAAAGAAAAGCAAGGAGACATCAACATTTGTGGGTTTATCCGGGCACATTGCACTCTAATTTATAACCGAAGAACACCACTGGCCGGTAGGTCTGTTTCCCTAGTACCAGCAAGGGGAACGTAGAAAGATTGCCGCTCTCTGGCCGTTACCTGCAAAAGCAGGTTTAAAGCCTGAGCTAATGGTCACTTCATATGAACAAGTACTGCAGGGCTGTAAATGAAACCTGCCCTCAAAATGTCTTGAGGGAGATCATGGCCAAAATATTTCAAATGGTGACACATACTTTAAGAAAACACTTTGAAGAAATAAGCTCTCATCACAGCTGGAAAAATAAAAAGGACATGTCTTACAGCTCAATTTCAACGCATTATGAGACACATGCAAATTCAACCACAAAGAGGTATCAGCTCACACCACTCAGAATAACCATCAGCAAAAACTACAAAGAATAAATGCTGAAGGTGCTGGGAAGAAATGCATACCCTCCGCTTTAAGTGGGACGTAACCTGGAAAGAGCCACTAAAGAGAACGGAATAGAGGTGCCTTTAAAAGGTAAACATTGAGCTACCATATGATCCAGCAGACCTATTCCTGGACCTATAACCTAAGAAGACAGAATTGGAAGGACACAGGTACGCAAATCTGCATTGCATAGTATAACAATAGCCAAGATATGGAAGTAACCAAAAAGTCCAACGACAGATGGGTGGACAAAGAAGAACTGCTCCATGTACAGATGGAATATGAGCTAGTGAAAAAATGAAACAATGCCATTTGCAGCACCATAGATGAGTCTAGAAGTAATCACGCAGCTTGGAGTAAGTGAGAAAGCGAAAGACACATATCCTATCCTATCACATATAGGTGTTACCGAAAAAATGATACAAACAAAGGTATTTCCACAGAGAAACACTATCATAGATTCATTTAAAAAACTTATGGTTCACCAAATGGAAAGGTGTGAGGATTGGATACATTACCGTATTGAGGTTAACAGAGAGATACAAACACATGTGAAATATATAATCACCAAAGACCTACGCTATACCAAGAGAAGACTACTCAACATTGTGTCGTAACAGACATGGGAAAAGGATCCGAAGAAAAATAGATATATGTATATGTGTGAAAGAACCACATCTTGCACACCTAGAACAAACAAAACATTGTAATCAAGTTTGCTGTGATAAAAAATAAAAATTAAGTTAAAAATACCAACAAGAAGTAATGAGACATAAACTTAAAGGGCTTTTTCCTCGCACATTCCATTCTAATTTACAACCTAGAACACCACTTCCACTAAGGCTCTGTTGCCCTAGTAACCAGATTTGGTAAAGGAGAAATGCTGCCGCCTTGTGGCCGATTCCCGCAACAGCAGCTTTTAACCCACAGCTAATGGTCACTTACCATTCACAAGGACTCAGGGCTGTAAAGGACACCTGCCCTCAAATTGTGCTGAAGTAGGGAATGGATAAAAAAAATTCAAAACAGGCAAAATGTTCACGAAGCTCGTATGAAGAGGTAAGTTTTACTCACTCTCTTTTTAAAGAAAGGAAAATGGATAAAAGCTCAACCTCAGGAAGTATTAGACTCATGCAATCTAATCTACAAAAAGTTTTCAACTCACACCCGTCGACTGACCGTTGGCAAAAAGTCTACAAACAATCAATGCTGAAGAGGTTTTAGAGAACTGTGTACCCTCTAGCTGCTGGTGAGATGTAAAAGGGTTAAACGCTAATAATGAGAACAGAAAGGAGCTGCGTTGAAAAGGAAAAATTGAGGTACCATTCAATCCAGCAGGCGCACCAATGGGCCTCTCACCTGAGAAGACCAGAATGAAGAAGACCCGGGCTGCAAAAGCTGCACTGCAGCCTTATTCACAATAGACAAGACAGTGAAGCAACCAAAATGTCCATCAACAGATGAAAGGAAAAAGAAGAAGCGGCCCATGTACACAATGAATACTAGCCATGGAAAACAATGAAACACTGCTCTTTGAGACACCATAGATGATCTTGGAGATAATCACAGAACATGAGGTAAGTCGGAAAGCAAAAGTCCTATATCCTATGATATCACTTATACGCGTTCTCTAATAACTGACACAAATGAACATATTTCCACAGAGAAAGTCAATCACAGACTTATTAAAAAAAAACTATGCTTATCTACAAGGAAAGGTGGGGGGAATGGATACATGAAGATTAGCGTTACCATATGTATACAAATACATATTATATACATATATCAAAAAGACCGACCATATAGCAAGGAAGGTTTACGGAACACTGTGTAATAATTTACACGGGAAGAGGATCTCTACATAAATAGGTATATAGAATATGTAGATGAACCAGAGTATGTACACCTTGGACAAGCAACATTCTAACCATTACCCCAATTGAAAAAATTAAAACAACCAACTAGGAGTAATGAGACATAAACTTATGGGGGGTTCTCCTGGCACATTCCATTCAAATTTACAACCTAGGCAAACGACTTCCAGAACGGCTCTGCTGCCCTAGTACCCAGATTTGGGAATGGAGAAATGCTGCATCCTTGTGGCCGTTTCCCACAACAGCAGCTTTAAACCCACTGCAAAAGGTCACTAAATATTCACCAATTGCAGGTCTGTAAATGACACCTGCCCTCCAAAAGATACTGAGGTCGAAAATCGACCAAAAAACTCTAGAGTGCAACCTTCCAAAAAGAAAATTTGAAGAGGTATATTGTACTCACACCTTTTTTCTTTTTTCTTTTAACAGAAAAGGAAAAGGCGTGGAAAAAGGATGAATTGTAGGAATTTTTACAGACATGTAAACCCAAATTACAAAAACCTATCAGCTCACACCAGTCAGAATGGCCATCAACAAAAATGCGGCAAACGATAAACGCTGACGTGATTGTGGAGAAATGCGTACCCTCGATTCTAAGGGGGACGTGGTAAGAGCCACTAATGAAAGCACAATTGAGGTGCCTTGAAAAGGTAAACGTTGAGCTACCATACCAATCAATCAATCATACCCACTGCTGGGTCTATCACCTGAGAAAATGAAAATCAAAAATCGCAGGCTGGCAATCCTGCACTCCAGCAATATTTACCATAGGCAACACTTGGAAGCAACGAAAATGTCCATCAACAGAGGAGTGCACCAAGAAGAAGTGGTCCATGTACACAATGGAATATTAGCCATGGAAAACATTGAAGCACTGCTCTTTGAGGCACCATAGATGAGCCTGGAGATAATCACAAAACATGAAGTAGGTCGGAAAGCAAAAGACCTATATCTTATATTATCACTTATGGCATTATCTAATAACTGACACAGATGAACATATTTCTAAAGAGAAAGACACTCACAGGCGTAGAACACAAACTATGCTCATCTAAAAGGAAAGGAGGGGGGAAATTGAGAAATGAAGATTAGTGTTACTATACATATTCAAATACATATTATATACATGTATCAAAAAGACCGAACATATAACAAGGGAGGTCGACGGAACAGTGTAATATTTTACATGGGAAGAGGATCTGTACATTAATAGACATACATAATGTCCAAATGAACCAGATTGTGTACACCTAGGACAAACAGTATTCTAAACTTTACCCAGATTAAAAAAATTTTAAAAACCAAGAAGAAGTAATGAGACATAAACTTATGGGGATTTCTCCTGGCAAATTCCATTCTAATTTACAACCTAGGACAATGACTTCCAGAAAGGCTCTGCTGCCCTAGAACCAGGACTGGGGAATGGAGAAATGCTACCTCCTTGTGGACGTTTCCCACAACAGCAGCTTTGAACCCACTGCAAAAGGTCACTAAATTTTCACCAACTTGCAGTTCTGTAAATTGCGCCTGGCCTCCAGAAAATTTCTGGGGTCAAAAATCGACCAAAAAATTCAGAAGAGGGCAACCTTCGAAGAAGACAATTTCAAGAGCTATATTGTACTCACGGTTTTTTTCTTTTAAGAGAAAAGAAAAAGGCGTAGGAATATGATGAATTTTAAAAATTTTCATGACATGCATACCCATATTACAAAACCCTATCAGCACACAGCAGTCAGAATGGCCATTAGGAAAAATGCTGCAAAAAATAAACGGTGAAGGGAGTGTGGAGAAATGCGTACCCTCGGCTGTAAGGGGGGGCATGTAAAGAGCCACTAACGAAAACACAACGTAGGTGCTTTGAAAAGGGAAACATTGAGCTACCAGTCCATCAATCACAACCACTGCTTGGCCTATCACCTGAGAAAATGAGAATCAAAAAGTCACAGGCTGGCAAACCAGTATGCCAGCAATATTTACCATAGCCAGCACTTGGAAGCAATGAAAATGTCCATCAACCGAGGAATGCACCAAGAAGAAGTGGTCCACGTACACAATGGAATATTACTCTAATAATAAATATAAATTAAATTTAAAAACAAAGAAAAGCAAGGAGACATCAACATTTGTGGGTTTATCCGGGCACATTGCACTCTAATTTATAACCGAAGAACACCACTGGCCGGTAGGTCTGTTTCCCTAGTACCAGCAAGGGGAACGTAGAAAGATTGCCGCTCTCTGGCCGTTACCTGCAAAAGCAGGTTTAAAGCCTGAGCTAATGGTCACTTCATATGAACAAGTACTGCAGGGCTGTAAATGAAACCTGCCCTCAAAATGTCTTGAGGGAGATCATGGCCAAAATATTTCAAATGGTGACACATACTTTAAGAAAACACTTTGAAGAAATAAGCTCTCATCACAGCTGGAAAAATAAAAAGGACATGTCTTACAGCTCAATTTCAACGCATTATGAGACACATGCAAATTCAACCACAAAGAGGTATCAGCTCACACCACTCAGAATAACCATCAGCAAAAACTACAAAGAATAAATGCTGAAGGTGCTGGGAAGAAATGCATACCCTCCGCTTTAAGTGGGACGTAACCTGGAAAGAGCCACTAAAGAGAACGGAATAGAGGTGCCTTTAAAAGGTAAACATTGAGCTACCATATGATCCAGCAGACCTATTCCTGGACCTATAACCTAAGAAGACAGAATTGGAAGGACACAGGTACGCAAATCTGCATTGCATAGTATAACAATAGCCAAGATATGGAAGTAACCAAAAAGTCCAACGACAGATGGGTGGACAAAGAAGAACTGCTCCATGTACAGATGGAATATGAGCTAGTGAAAAAATGAAACAATGCCATTTGCAGCACCATAGATGAGTCTAGAAGTAATCACGCAGCTTGGAGTAAGTGAGAAAGCGAAAGACACATATCCTATCCTATCACATATAGGTGTTACCGAAAAAATGATACAAACAAAGGTATTTCCACAGAGAAACACTATCATAGATTCATTTAAAAAACTTATGGTTCACCAAATGGAAAGGTGTGAGGATTGGATACATTACCGTATTGAGGTTAACAGAGAGATACAAACACATGTGAAATATATAATCACCAAAGACCTACGCTATACCAAGAGAAGACTACTCAACATTGTGTCGTAACAGACATGGGAAAAGGATCCGAAGAAAAATAGATATATGTATATGTGTGAAAGAACCACATCTTGCACACCTAGAACAAACAAAACATTGTAATCAAGTTTGCTGTGATAAAAAATAAAAATTAAGTTAAAAATACCAACAAGAAGTAATGAGACATAAACTTAAAGGGCTTTTTCCTCGCACATTCCATTCTAATTTACAACCTAGAACACCACTTCCACTAAGGCTCTGTTGCCCTAGTAACCAGATTTGGTAAAGGAGAAATGCTGCCGCCTTGTGGCCGATTCCCGCAACAGCAGCTTTTAACCCACAGCTAATGGTCACTTACCATTCACAAGGACTCAGGGCTGTAAAGGACACCTGCCCTCAAATTGTGCTGAAGTAGGGAATGGATAAAAAAAATTCAAAACAGGCAAAATGTTCACGAAGCTCGTATGAAGAGGTAAGTTTTACTCACTCTCTTTTTAAAGAAAGGAAAATGGATAAAAGCTCAACCTCAGGAAGTATTAGACTCATGCAATCTAATCTACAAAAAGTTTTCAACTCACACCCGTCGACTGACCGTTGGCAAAAAGTCTACAAACAATCAATGCTGAAGAGGTTTTAGAGAACTGTGTACCCTCTAGCTGCTGGTGAGATGTAAAAGGGTTAAACGCTAATAATGAGAACAGAAAGGAGCTGCGTTGAAAAGGAAAAATTGAGGTACCATTCAATCCAGCAGGCGCACCAATGGGCCTCTCACCTGAGAAGACCAGAATGAAGAAGACCCGGGCTGCAAAAGCTGCACTGCAGCCTTATTCACAATAGACAAGACAGTGAAGCAACCAAAATGTCCATCAACAGATGAAAGGAAAAAGAAGAAGCGGCCCATGTACACAATGAATACTAGCCATGGAAAACAATGAAACACTGCTCTTTGAGACACCATAGATGATCTTGGAGATAATCACAGAACATGAGGTAAGTCGGAAAGCAAAAGTCCTATATCCTATGATATCACTTATACGCGTTCTCTAATAACTGACACAAATGAACATATTTCCACAGAGAAAGTCAATCACAGACTTATTAAAAAAAAACTATGCTTATCTACAAGGAAAGGTGGGGGGAATGGATACATGAAGATTAGCGTTACCATATGTATACAAATACATATTATATACATATATCAAAAAGACCGACCATATAGCAAGGAAGGTTTACGGAACACTGTGTAATAATTTACACGGGAAGAGGATCTCTACATAAATAGGTATATAGAATATGTAGATGAACCAGAGTATGTACACCTTGGACAAGCAACATTCTAACCATTACCCCAATTGAAAAAATTAAAACAACCAACTAGGAGTAATGAGACATAAACTTATGGGGGGTTCTCCTGGCACATTCCATTCAAATTTACAACCTAGGCAAACGACTTCCAGAACGGCTCTGCTGCCCTAGTACCCAGATTTGGGAATGGAGAAATGCTGCATCCTTGTGGCCGTTTCCCACAACAGCAGCTTTAAACCCACTGCAAAAGGTCACTAAATATTCACCAATTGCAGGTCTGTAAATGACACCTGCCCTCCAAAAGATACTGAGGTCGAAAATCGACCAAAAAACTCTAGAGTGCAACCTTCCAAAAAGAAAATTTGAAGAGGTATATTGTACTCACACCTTTTTTCTTTTTTCTTTTAACAGAAAAGGAAAAGGCGTGGAAAAAGGATGAATTGTAGGAATTTTTACAGACATGTAAACCCAAATTACAAAAACCTATCAGCTCACACCAGTCAGAATGGCCATCAACAAAAATGCGGCAAACGATAAACGCTGACGTGATTGTGGAGAAATGCGTACCCTCGATTCTAAGGGGGACGTGGTAAGAGCCACTAATGAAAGCACAATTGAGGTGCCTTGAAAAGGTAAACGTTGAGCTACCATACCAATCAATCAATCATACCCACTGCTGGGTCTATCACCTGAGAAAATGAAAATCAAAAATCGCAGGCTGGCAATCCTGCACTCCAGCAATATTTACCATAGGCAACACTTGGAAGCAACGAAAATGTCCATCAACAGAGGAGTGCACCAAGAAGAAGTGGTCCATGTACACAATGGAATATTAGCCATGGAAAACATTGAAGCACTGCTCTTTGAGGCACCATAGATGAGCCTGGAGATAATCACAAAACATGAAGTAGGTCGGAAAGCAAAAGACCTATATCTTATATTATCACTTATGGCATTATCTAATAACTGACACAGATGAACATATTTCTAAAGAGAAAGACACTCACAGGCGTAGAACACAAACTATGCTCATCTAAAAGGAAAGGAGGGGGGAAATTGAGAAATGAAGATTAGTGTTACTATACATATTCAAATACATATTATATACATGTATCAAAAAGACCGAACATATAACAAGGGAGGTCGACGGAACAGTGTAATATTTTACATGGGAAGAGGATCTGTACATTAATAGACATACATAATGTCCAAATGAACCAGATTGTGTACACCTAGGACAAACAGTATTCTAAACTTTACCCAGATTAAAAAAATTTTAAAAACCAAGAAGAAGTAATGAGACATAAACTTATGGGGATTTCTCCTGGCAAATTCCATTCTAATTTACAACCTAGGACAATGACTTCCAGAAAGGCTCTGCTGCCCTAGAACCAGGACTGGGGAATGGAGAAATGCTACCTCCTTGTGGACGTTTCCCACAACAGCAGCTTTGAACCCACTGCAAAAGGTCACTAAATTTTCACCAACTTGCAGTTCTGTAAATTGCGCCTGGCCTCCAGAAAATTTCTGGGGTCAAAAATCGACCAAAAAATTCAGAAGAGGGCAACCTTCGAAGAAGACAATTTCAAGAGCTATATTGTACTCACGGTTTTTTTCTTTTAAGAGAAAAGAAAAAGGCGTAGGAATATGATGAATTTTAAAAATTTTCATGACATGCATACCCATATTACAAAACCCTATCAGCACACAGCAGTCAGAATGGCCATTAGGAAAAATGCTGCAAAAAATAAACGGTGAAGGGAGTGTGGAGAAATGCGTACCCTCGGCTGTAAGGGGGGGCATGTAAAGAGCCACTAACGAAAACACAACGTAGGTGCTTTGAAAAGGGAAACATTGAGCTACCAGTCCATCAATCACAACCACTGCTTGGCCTATCACCTGAGAAAATGAGAATCAAAAAGTCACAGGCTGGCAAACCAGTATGCCAGCAATATTTACCATAGCCAGCACTTGGAAGCAATGAAAATGTCCATCAACCGAGGAATGCACCAAGAAGAAGTGGTCCACGTACACAATGGAATATTACTCTAATAATAAATATAAATTAAATTTAAAAACAAAGAAAAGCAAGGAGACATCAACATTTGTGGGTTTATCCGGGCACATTGCACTCTAATTTATAACCGAAGAACACCACTGGCCGGTAGGTCTGTTTCCCTAGTACCAGCAAGGGGAACGTAGAAAGGCTGTCGCTCTCTGGCCGTTACCTGCAAAAGCAGGTTTAAAGCCTGAGCTAATGGTCACTTCATATGAACAAGTACTGCAGGGCTGTAAATGAAACCTGCCCTCAAAATGTCTTGAGGGAGATCATGGCCAAAATATTTCAAATGGTGACACATACTTTAAGAAAACACTTTGAAGAAATAAGCTCTCATCACAGCTGGAAAAATAAAAAGGACATGTCTTACAGCTCAATTTCAACGCATTATGAGACACATGCAAATTCAACCACAAAGAGGTATCAGCTCACACCACTCAGAATAACCATCAGCAAAAACTACAAAGAATAAATGCTGAAGGTGCTGGGAAGAAATGCATACCCTCCGCTTTAAGTGGGACGTAACCTGGAAAGAGCCACTAAAGAGAACGGAATAGAGGTGCCTTTAAAAGGTAAACATTGAGCTACCATATGATCCAGCAGACCTATTCCTGGACCTATAACCTAAGAAGACAGAATTGGAAGGACACAGGTACGCAAATCTGCATTGCATAGTATAACAATAGCCAAGATATGGAAGTAACCAAAAAGTCCAACGACAGATGGGTGGACAAAGAAGAACTGCTCCATGTACAGATGGAATATGAGCTAGTGAAAAAATGAAACAATGCCATTTGCAGCACCATAGATGAGTCTAGAAGTAATCACGCAGCTTGGAGTAAGTGAGAAAGCGAAAGACACATATCCTATCCTATCACATATAGGTGTTACCGAAAAAATGATACAAACAAAGGTATTTCCACAGAGAAACACTATCATAGATTCATTTAAAAAACTTATGGTTCACCAAATGGAAAGGTGTGAGGATTGGATACATTACCGTATTGAGGTTAACAGAGAGATACAAACACATGTGAAATATATAATCACCAAAGACCTACGCTATACCAAGAGAAGACTACTCAACATTGTGTCGTAACAGACATGGGAAAAGGATCCGAAGAAAAATAGATATATGTATATGTGTGAAAGAACCACATCTTGCACACCTAGAACAAACAAAACATTGTAATCAAGTTTGCTGTGATAAAAAATAAAAATTAAGTTAAAAATACCAACAAGAAGTAATGAGACATAAACTTAAAGGGCTTTTTCCTCGCACATTCCATTCTAATTTACAACCTAGAACACCACTTCCACTAAGGCTCTGTTGCCCTAGTAACCAGATTTGGTAAAGGAGAAATGCTGCCGCCTTGTGGCCGATTCCCGCAACAGCAGCTTTTAACCCACAGCTAATGGTCACTTACCATTCACAAGGACTCAGGGCTGTAAAGGACACCTGCCCTCAAATTGTGCTGAAGTAGGGAATGGATAAAAAAAATTCAAAACAGGCAAAATGTTCACGAAGCTCGTATGAAGAGGTAAGTTTTACTCACTCTCTTTTTAAAGAAAGGAAAATGGATAAAAGCTCAACCTCAGGAAGTATTAGACTCATGCAATCTAATCTACAAAAAGTTTTCAACTCACACCCGTCGACTGACCGTTGGCAAAAAGTCTACAAACAATCAATGCTGAAGAGGTTTTAGAGAACTGTGTACCCTCTAGCTGCTGGTGAGATGTAAAAGGGTTAAACGCTAATAATGAGAACAGAAAGGAGCTGCGTTGAAAAGGAAAAATTGAGGTACCATTCAATCCAGCAGGCGCACCAATGGGCCTCTCACCTGAGAAGACCAGAATGAAGAAGACCCGGGCTGCAAAAGCTGCACTGCAGCCTTATTCACAATAGACAAGACAGTGAAGCAACCAAAATGTCCATCAACAGATGAAAGGAAAAAGAAGAAGCGGCCCATGTACACAATGAATACTAGCCATGGAAAACAATGAAACACTGCTCTTTGAGACACCATAGATGATCTTGGAGATAATCACAGAACATGAGGTAAGTCGGAAAGCAAAAGTCCTATATCCTATGATATCACTTATACGCGTTCTCTAATAACTGACACAAATGAACATATTTCCACAGAGAAAGTCAATCACAGACTTATTAAAAAAAAACTATGCTTATCTACAAGGAAAGGTGGGGGGAATGGATACATGAAGATTAGCGTTACCATATGTATACAAATACATATTATATACATATATCAAAAAGACCGACCATATAGCAAGGAAGGTTTACGGAACACTGTGTAATAATTTACACGGGAAGAGGATCTCTACATAAATAGGTATATAGAATATGTAGATGAACCAGAGTATGTACACCTTGGACAAGCAACATTCTAACCATTACCCCAATTGAAAAAATTAAAACAACCAACTAGGAGTAATGAGACATAAACTTATGGGGGGTTCTCCTGGCACATTCCATTCAAATTTACAACCTAGGCAAACGACTTCCAGAACGGCTCTGCTGCCCTAGTACCCAGATTTGGGAATGGAGAAATGCTGCATCCTTGTGGCCGTTTCCCACAACAGCAGCTTTAAACCCACTGCAAAAGGTCACTAAATATTCACCAATTGCAGGTCTGTAAATGACACCTGCCCTCCAAAAGATACTGAGGTCGAAAATCGACCAAAAAACTCTAGAGTGCAACCTTCCAAAAAGAAAATTTGAAGAGGTATATTGTACTCACACCTTTTTTCTTTTTTCTTTTAACAGAAAAGGAAAAGGCGTGGAAAAAGGATGAATTGTAGGAATTTTTACAGACATGTAAACCCAAATTACAAAAACCTATCAGCTCACACCAGTCAGAATGGCCATCAACAAAAATGCGGCAAACGATAAACGCTGACGTGATTGTGGAGAAATGCGTACCCTCGATTCTAAGGGGGACGTGGTAAGAGCCACTAATGAAAGCACAATTGAGGTGCCTTGAAAAGGTAAACGTTGAGCTACCATACCAATCAATCAATCATACCCACTGCTGGGTCTATCACCTGAGAAAATGAAAATCAAAAATCGCAGGCTGGCAATCCTGCACTCCAGCAATATTTACCATAGGCAACACTTGGAAGCAACGAAAATGTCCATCAACAGAGGAGTGCACCAAGAAGAAGTGGTCCATGTACACAATGGAATATTAGCCATGGAAAACATTGAAGCACTGCTCTTTGAGGCACCATAGATGAGCCTGGAGATAATCACAAAACATGAAGTAGGTCGGAAAGCAAAAGACCTATATCTTATATTATCACTTATGGCATTATCTAATAACTGACACAGATGAACATATTTCTAAAGAGAAAGACACTCACAGGCGTAGAACACAAACTATGCTCATCTAAAAGGAACGGAGGGGGGAAATTGAGAAATGAAGATTAGTGTTACTATACATATTCAAATACATATTATATACATGTATCAAAAAGACCGAACATATAACAAGGGAGGTCGACGGAACAGTGTAATATTTTACATGGGAAGAGGATCTGTACATTAATAGACATACATAATGTCCAAATGAACCAGATTGTGTACACCTAGGACAAACAGTATTCTAAACTTTACCCAGATTAAAAAAATTTTAAAAACCAAGAAGAAGTAATGAGACATAAACTTATGGGGATTTCTCCTGGCAAATTCCATTCTAATTTACAACCTAGGACAATGACTTCCAGAAAGGCTCTGCTGCCCTAGAACCAGGACTGGGGAATGGAGAAATGCTACCTCCTTGTGGACGTTTCCCACAACAGCAGCTTTGAACCCACTGCAAAAGGTCACTAAATTTTCACCAACTTGCAGTTCTGTAAATTGCGCCTGGCCTCCAGAAAATTTCTGGGGTCAAAAATCGACCAAAAAATTCAGAAGAGGGCAACCTTCGAAGAAGACAATTTCAAGAGCTATATTGTACTCACGGTTTTTTTCTTTTAAGAGAAAAGAAAAAGGCGTAGGAATATGATGAATTTTAAAAATTTTCATGACATGCATACCCATATTACAAAACCCTATCAGCACACAGCAGTCAGAATGGCCATTAGGAAAAATGCTGCAAAAAATAAACGGTGAAGGGAGTGTGGAGAAATGCGTACCCTCGGCTGTAAGGGGGGGCATGTAAAGAGCCACTAACGAAAACACAACGTAGGTGCTTTGAAAAGGGAAACATTGAGCTACCAGTCCATCAATCACAACCACTGCTTGGCCTATCACCTGAGAAAATGAGAATCAAAAAGTCACAGGCTGGCAAACCAGTATGCCAGCAATATTTACCATAGCCAGCACTTGGAAGCAATGAAAATGTCCATCAACCGAGGAATGCACCAAGAAGAAGTGGTCCACGTACACAATGGAATATTACTCTAATAATAAATATAAATTAAATTTAAAAACAAAGAAAAGCAAGGAGACATCAACATTTGTGGGTTTATCCGGGCACATTGCACTCTAATTTATAACCGAAGAACACCACTGGCCGGTAGGTCTGTTTCCCTAGTACCAGCAAGGGGAACGTAGAAAGGCTGTCGCTCTCTGGCCGTTACCTGCAAAAGCAGGTTTAAAGCCTGAGCTAATGGTCACTTCATATGAACAAGTACTGCAGGGCTGTAAATGAAACCTGCCCTCAAAATGTCTTGAGGGAGATCATGGCCAAAATATTTCAAATGGTGACACATACTTTAAGAAAACACTTTGAAGAAATAAGCTCTCATCACAGCTGGAAAAATAAAAAAGGACATGTCTTACAGCTCAATTTCAACGCATTATGAGACACATGCAAATTCAACCACAAAGAGGTATCAGCTCACACCACTCAGAATAACCATCAGCAAAAACTACAAAGAATAAATGCTGAAGGTGCTGGGAAGAAATGCATACCCTCCGCTTTAAGTGGGATGTAACCTGGAAAGAGCCACTAAAGAGAACGGAATAGAGGTGCCTTTAAAAGGTAAACATTGAGCTACCATATGATCCAGCAGACCTATTCCTGGACCTATAACCTAAGAAGACAGAATTGGAAGGACACAGGTACGCAAATCTGCATTGCATAGTATAACAATAGCCAAGATATGGAAGTAACCAAAAAGTCCAACGACAGATGGGTGGACAAAGAAGAACTGCTCCATGTACAGATGGAATATGAGCTAGTGAAAAAATGAAACAATGCCATTTGCAGCACCATAGATGAGTCTAGAAGTAATCACGCAGCTTGGAGTAAGTGAGAAAGCGAAAGACACATATCCTATCCTATCACATATAGGTGTTACCGAAAAAATGATACAAACAAAGGTATTTCCACAGAGAAACACTATCATAGATTCATTTAAAAAACTTATGGTTCACCAAATGGAAAGGTGTGAGGATTGGATACATTACCGTATTGAGGTTAACAGAGAGATACAAACACATGTGAAATATATAATCACCAAAGACCTACGCTATACCAAGAGAAGACTACTCAACATTGTGTCGTAACAGACATGGGAAAAGGATCCGAAGAAAAATAGATATATGTATATGTGTGAAAGAACCACATCTTGCACACCTAGAACAAACAAAACATTGTAATCAAGTTTGCTGTGATAAAAAATAAAAATTAAGTTAAAAATACCAACAAGAAGTAATGAGACATAAACTTAAAGGGCTTTTTCCTCGCACATTCCATTCTAATTTACAACCTAGAACACCACTTCCACTAAGGCTCTGTTGCCCTAGTAACCAGATTTGGTAAAGGAGAAATGCTGCCGCCTTGTGGCCGATTCCCGCAACAGCAGCTTTTAACCCACAGCTAATGGTCACTTACCATTCACAAGGACTCAGGGCTGTAAAGGACACCTGCCCTCAAATTGTGCTGAAGTAGGGAATGGATAAAAAAAATTCAAAACAGGCAAAATGTTCACGAAGCTCGTATGAAGAGGTAAGTTTTACTCACTCTCTTTTTAAAGAAAGGAAAATGGATAAAAGCTCAACCTCAGGAAGTATTAGACTCATGCAATCTAATCTACAAAAAGTTTTCAACTCACACCCGTCGACTGACCGTTGGCAAAAAGTCTACAAACAATCAATGCTGAAGAGGTTTTAGAGAACTGTGTACCCTCTAGCTGCTGGTGAGATGTAAAAGGGTTAAACGCTAATAATGAGAACAGAAAGGAGCTGCGTTGAAAAGGAAAAATTGAGGTACCATTCAATCCAGCAGGCGCACCAATGGGCCTCTCACCTGAGAAGACCAGAATGAAGAAGACCCGGGCTGCAAAAGCTGCACTGCAGCCTTATTCACAATAGACAAGACAGTGAAGCAACCAAAATGTCCATCAACAGATGAAAGGAAAAAGAAGAAGCGGCCCATGTACACAATGAATACTAGCCATGGAAAACAATGAAACACTGCTCTTTGAGACACCATAGATGATCTTGGAGATAATCACAGAACATGAGGTAAGTCGGAAAGCAAAAGTCCTATATCCTATGATATCACTTATACGCGTTCTCTAATAACTGACACAAATGAACATATTTCCACAGAGAAAGTCAATCACAGACTTATTAAAAAAAAACTATGCTTATCTACAAGGAAAGGTGGGGGGAATGGATACATGAAGATTAGCGTTACCATATGTATACAAATACATATTATATACATATATCAAAAAGACCGACCATATAGCAAGGAAGGTTTACGGAACACTGTGTAATAATTTACACGGGAAGAGGATCTCTACATAAATAGGTATATAGAATATGTAGATGAACCAGAGTATGTACACCTTGGACAAGCAACATTCTAACCATTACCCCAATTGAAAAAATTAAAACAACCAACTAGGAGTAATGAGACATAAACTTATGGGGGGTTCTCCTGGCACATTCCATTCAAATTTACAACCTAGGCAAACGACTTCCAGAACGGCTCTGCTGCCCTAGTACCCAGATTTGGGAATGGAGAAATGCTGCATCCTTGTGGCCGTTTCCCACAACAGCAGCTTTAAACCCACTGCAAAAGGTCACTAAATATTCACCAATTGCAGGTCTGTAAATGACACCTGCCCTCCAAAAGATACTGAGGTCGAAAATCGACCAAAAAACTCTAGAGTGCAACCTTCCAAAAAGAAAATTTGAAGAGGTATATTGTACTCACACCTTTTTTCTTTTTTCTTTTAACAGAAAAGGAAAAGGCGTGGAAAAAGGATGAATTGTAGGAATTTTTACAGACATGTAAACCCAAATTACAAAAACCTATCAGCTCACACCAGTCAGAATGGCCATCAACAAAAATGCGGCAAACGATAAACGCTGACGTGATTGTGGAGAAATGCGTACCCTCGATTCTAAGGGGGACGTGGTAAGAGCCACTAATGAAAGCACAATTGAGGTGCCTTGAAAAGGTAAACGTTGAGCTACCATACCAATCAATCAATCATACCCACTGCTGGGTCTATCACCTGAGAAAATGAAAATCAAAAATCGCAGGCTGGCAATCCTGCACTCCAGCAATATTTACCATAGGCAACACTTGGAAGCAACGAAAATGTCCATCAACAGAGGAGTGCACCAAGAAGAAGTGGTCCATGTACACAATGGAATATTAGCCATGGAAAACATTGAAGCACTGCTCTTTGAGGCACCATAGATGAGCCTGGAGATAATCACAAAACATGAAGTAGGTCGGAAAGCAAAAGACCTATATCTTATATTATCACTTATGGCATTATCTAATAACTGACACAGATGAACATATTTCTAAAGAGAAAGACACTCACAGGCGTAGAACACAAACTATGCTCATCTAAAAGGAAAGGAGGGGGGAAATTGAGAAATGAAGATTAGTGTTACTATACATATTCAAATACATATTATATACATGTATCAAAAAGACCGAACATATAACAAGGGAGGTCGACGGAACAGTGTAATATTTTACATGGGAAGAGGATCTGTACATTAATAGACATACATAATGTCCAAATGAACCAGATTGTGTACACCTAGGACAAACAGTATTCTAAACTTTACCCAGATTAAAAAAATTTTAAAAACCAAGAAGAAGTAATGAGACATAAACTTATGGGGATTTCTCCTGGCAAATTCCATTCTAATTTACAACCTAGGACAATGACTTCCAGAAAGGCTCTGCTGCCCTAGAACCAGGACTGGGGAATGGAGAAATGCTACCTCCTTGTGGACGTTTCCCACAACAGCAGCTTTGAACCCACTGCAAAAGGTCACTAAATTTTCACCAACTTGCAGTTCTGTAAATTGCGCCTGGCCTCCAGAAAATTTCTGGGGTCAAAAATCGACCAAAAAATTCAGAAGAGGGCAACCTTCGAAGAAGACAATTTCAAGAGCTATATTGTACTCACGGTTTTTTTCTTTTAAGAGAAAAGAAAAAGGCGTAGGAATATGATGAATTTTAAAAATTTTCATGACATGCATACCCATATTACAAAACCCTATCAGCACACAGCAGTCAGAATGGCCATTAGGAAAAATGCTGCAAAAAATAAACGGTGAAGGGAGTGTGGAGAAATGCGTACCCTCGGCTGTAAGGGGGGGCATGTAAAGAGCCACTAACGAAAACACAACGTAGGTGCTTTGAAAAGGGAAACATTGAGCTACCAGTCCATCAATCACAACCACTGCTTGGCCTATCACCTGAGAAAATGAGAATCAAAAAGTCACAGGCTGGCAAACCAGTATGCCAGCAATATTTACCATAGCCAGCACTTGGAAGCAATGAAAATGTCCATCAACCGAGGAATGCACCAAGAAGAAGTGGTCCACGTACACAATGGAATATTACTCTAATAATAAATATAAATTAAATTTAAAAACAAAGAAAAGCAAGGAGACATCAACATTTGTGGGTTTATCCGGGCACATTGCACTCTAATTTATAACCGAAGAACACCACTGGCCGGTAGGTCTGTTTCCCTAGTACCAGCAAGGGGAACGTAGAAAGGCTGTCGCTCTCTGGCCGTTACCTGCAAAAGCAGGTTTAAAGCCTGAGCTAATGGTCACTTCATATGAACAAGTACTGCAGGGCTGTAAATGAAACCTGCCCTCAAAATGTCTTGAGGGAGATCATGGCCAAAATATTTCAAATGGTGACACATACTTTAAGAAAACACTTTGAAGAAATAAGCTCTCATCACAGCTGGAAAAATAAAAAGGACATGTCTTACAGCTCAATTTCAACGCATTATGAGACACATGCAAATTCAACCACAAAGAGGTATCAGCTCACACCACTCAGAATAACCATCAGCAAAAACTACAAAGAATAAATGCTGAAGGTGCTGGGAAGAAATGCATACCCTCCGCTTTAAGTGGGACGTAACCTGGAAAGAGCCACTAAAGAGAACGGAATAGAGGTGCCTTTAAAAGGTAAACATTGAGCTACCATATGATCCAGCAGACCTATTCCTGGACCTATAACCTAAGAAGACAGAATTGGAAGGACACAGGTACGCAAATCTGCATTGCATAGTATAACAATAGCCAAGATATGGAAGTAACCAAAAAGTCCAACGACAGATGGGTGGACAAAGAAGAACTGCTCCATGTACAGATGGAATATGAGCTAGTGAAAAAATGAAACAATGCCATTTGCAGCACCATAGATGAGTCTAGAAGTAATCACGCAGCTTGGAGTAAGTGAGAAAGCGAAAGACACATATCCTATCCTATCACATATAGGTGTTACCGAAAAAATGATACAAACAAAGGTATTTCCACAGAGAAACACTATCATAGATTCATTTAAAAAACTTATGGTTCACCAAATGGAAAGGTGTGAGGATTGGATACATTACCGTATTGAGGTTAACAGAGAGATACAAACACATGTGAAATATATAATCACCAAAGACCTACGCTATACCAAGAGAAGACTACTCAACATTGTGTCGTAACAGACATGGGAAAAGGATCCGAAGAAAAATAGATATATGTATATGTGTGAAAGAACCACATCTTGCACACCTAGAACAAACAAAACATTGTAATCAAGTTTGCTGTGATAAAAAATAAAAATTAAGTTAAAAATACCAACAAGAAGTAATGAGACATAAACTTAAAGGGCTTTTTCCTCGCACATTCCATTCTAATTTACAACCTAGAACACCACTTCCACTAAGGCTCTGTTGCCCTAGTAACCAGATTTGGTAAAGGAGAAATGCTGCCGCCTTGTGGCCGATTCCCGCAACAGCAGCTTTTAACCCACAGCTAATGGTCACTTACCATTCACAAGGACTCAGGGCTGTAAAGGACACCTGCCCTCAAATTGTGCTGAAGTAGGGAATGGATAAAAAAAATTCAAAACAGGCAAAATGTTCACGAAGCTCGTATGAAGAGGTAAGTTTTACTCACTCTCTTTTTAAAGAAAGGAAAATGGATAAAAGCTCAACCTCAGGAAGTATTAGACTCATGCAATCTAATCTACAAAAAGTTTTCAACTCACACCCGTCGACTGACCGTTGGCAAAAAGTCTACAAACAATCAATGCTGAAGAGGTTTTAGAGAACTGTGTACCCTCTAGCTGCTGGTGAGATGTAAAAGGGTTAAACGCTAATAATGAGAACAGAAAGGAGCTGCGTTGAAAAGGAAAAATTGAGGTACCATTCAATCCAGCAGGCGCACCAATGGGCCTCTCACCTGAGAAGACCAGAATGAAGAAGACCCGGGCTGCAAAAGCTGCACTGCAGCCTTATTCACAATAGACAAGACAGTGAAGCAACCAAAATGTCCATCAACAGATGAAAGGAAAAAGAAGAAGCGGCCCATGTACACAATGAATACTAGCCATGGAAAACAATGAAACACTGCTCTTTGAGACACCATAGATGATCTTGGAGATAATCACAGAACATGAGGTAAGTCGGAAAGCAAAAGTCCTATATCCTATGATATCACTTATACGCGTTCTCTAATAACTGACACAAATGAACATATTTCCACAGAGAAAGTCAATCACAGACTTATTAAAAAAAAACTATGCTTATCTACAAGGAAAGGTGGGGGGAATGGATACATGAAGATTAGCGTTACCATATGTATACAAATACATATTATATACATATATCAAAAAGACCGACCATATAGCAAGGAAGGTTTACGGAACACTGTGTAATAATTTACACGGGAAGAGGATCTCTACATAAATAGGTATATAGAATATGTAGATGAACCAGAGTATGTACACCTTGGACAAGCAACATTCTAACCATTACCCCAATTGAAAAAATTAAAACAACCAACTAGGAGTAATGAGACATAAACTTATGGGGGGTTCTCCTGGCACATTCCATTCAAATTTACAACCTAGGCAAACGACTTCCAGAACGGCTCTGCTGCCCTAGTACCCAGATTTGGGAATGGAGAAATGCTGCATCCTTGTGGCCGTTTCCCACAACAGCAGCTTTAAACCCACTGCAAAAGGTCACTAAATATTCACCAATTGCAGGTCTGTAAATGACACCTGCCCTCCAAAAGATACTGAGGTCGAAAATCGACCAAAAAACTCTAGAGTGCAACCTTCCAAAAAGAAAATTTGAAGAGGTATATTGTACTCACACCTTTTTTCTTTTTTCTTTTAACAGAAAAGGAAAAGGCGTGGAAAAAGGATGAATTGTAGGAATTTTTACAGACATGTAAACCCAAATTACAAAAACCTATCAGCTCACACCAGTCAGAATGGCCATCAACAAAAATGCGGCAAACGATAAACGCTGACGTGATTGTGGAGAAATGCGTACCCTCGATTCTAAGGGGGACGTGGTAAGAGCCACTAATGAAAGCACAATTGAGGTGCCTTGAAAAGGTAAACGTTGAGCTACCATACCAATCAATCAATCATACCCACTGCTGGGTCTATCACCTGAGAAAATGAAAATCAAAAATCGCAGGCTGGCAATCCTGCACTCCAGCAATATTTACCATAGGCAACACTTGGAAGCAACGAAAATGTCCATCAACAGAGGAGTGCACCAAGAAGAAGTGGTCCATGTACACAATGGAATATTAGCCATGGAAAACATTGAAGCACTGCTCTTTGAGGCACCATAGATGAGCCTGGAGATAATCACAAAACATGAAGTAGGTCGGAAAGCAAAAGACCTATATCTTATATTATCACTTATGGCATTATCTAATAACTGACACAGATGAACATATTTCTAAAGAGAAAGACACTCACAGGCGTAGAACACAAACTATGCTCATCTAAAAGGAAAGGAGGGGGGAAATTGAGAAATGAAGATTAGTGTTACTATACATATTCAAATACATATTATATACATGTATCAAAAAGACCGAACATATAACAAGGGAGGTCGACGGAACAGTGTAATATTTTACATGGGAAGAGGATCTGTACATTAATAGACATACATAATGTCCAAATGAACCAGATTGTGTACACCTAGGACAAACAGTATTCTAAACTTTACCCAGATTAAAAAAATTTTAAAAACCAAGAAGAAGTAATGAGACATAAACTTATGGGGATTTCTCCTGGCAAATTCCATTCTAATTTACAACCTAGGACAATGACTTCCAGAAAGGCTCTGCTGCCCTAGAACCAGGACTGGGGAATGGAGAAATGCTACCTCCTTGTGGACGTTTCCCACAACAGCAGCTTTGAACCCACTGCAAAAGGTCACTAAATTTTCACCAACTTGCAGTTCTGTAAATTGCGCCTGGCCTCCAGAAAATTTCTGGGGTCAAAAATCGACCAAAAAATTCAGAAGAGGGCAACCTTCGAAGAAGACAATTTCAAGAGCTATATTGTACTCACGGTTTTTTTCTTTTAAGAGAAAAGAAAAAGGCGTAGGAATATGATGAATTTTAAAAATTTTCATGACATGCATACCCATATTACAAAACCCTATCAGCACACAGCAGTCAGAATGGCCATTAGGAAAAATGCTGCAAAAAATAAACGGTGAAGGGAGTGTGGAGAAATGCGTACCCTCGGCTGTAAGGGGGGGCATGTAAAGAGCCACTAACGAAAACACAACGTAGGTGCTTTGAAAAGGGAAACATTGAGCTACCAGTCCATCAATCACAACCACTGCTTGGCCTATCACCTGAGAAAATGAGAATCAAAAAGTCACAGGCTGGCAAACCAGTATGCCAGCAATATTTACCATAGCCAGCACTTGGAAGCAATGAAAATGTCCATCAACCGAGGAATGCACCAAGAAGAAGTGGTCCACGTACACAATGGAATATTACTCTAATAATAAATATAAATTAAATTTAAAAACAAAGAAAAGCAAGGAGACATCAACATTTGTGGGTTTATCCGGGCACATTGCACTCTAATTTATAACCGAAGAACACCACTGGCCGGTAGGTCTGTTTCCCTAGTACCAGCAAGGGGAACGTAGAAAGGCTGTCGCTCTCTGGCCGTTACCTGCAAAAGCAGGTTTAAAGCCTGAGCTAATGGTCACTTCATATGAACAAGTACTGCAGGGCTGTAAATGAAACCTGCCCTCAAAATGTCTTGAGGGAGATCATGGCCAAAATATTTCAAATGGTGACACATACTTTAAGAAAACACTTTGAAGAAATAAGCTCTCATCACAGCTGGAAAAATAAAAAGGACATGTCTTACAGCTCAATTTCAACGCATTATGAGACACATGCAAATTCAACCACAAAGAGGTATCAGCTCACACCACTCAGAATAACCATCAGCAAAAACTACAAAGAATAAATGCTGAAGGTGCTGGGAAGAAATGCATACCCTCCGCTTTAAGTGGGACGTAACCTGGAAAGAGCCACTAAAGAGAACGGAATAGAGGTGCCTTTAAAAGGTAAACATTGAGCTACCATATGATCCAGCAGACCTATTCCTGGACCTATAACCTAAGAAGACAGAATTGGAAGGACACAGGTACGCAAATCTGCATTGCATAGTATAACAATAGCCAAGATATGGAAGTAACCAAAAAGTCCAACGACAGATGGGTGGACAAAGAAGAACTCCATGTACAGATGGAATATGAGCTAGTGAAAAAATGAAACAATGCCATTTGCAGCACCATAGATGAGTCTAGAAGTAATCACGCAGCTTGGAGTAAGTGAGAAAGCGAAAGACACATATCCTATCCTATCACATATAGGTGTTACCGAAAAAATGATACAAACAAAGGTATTTCCACAGAGAAACACTATCATAGATTCATTTAAAAAACTTATGGTTCACCAAATGGAAAGGTGTGAGGATTGGATACATTACCGTATTGAGGTTAACAGAGAGATACAAACACATGTGAAATATATAATCACCAAAGACCTACGCTATACCAAGAGAAGACTACTCAACATTGTGTCGTAACAGACATGGGAAAAGGATCCGAAGAAAAATAGATATATGTATATGTGTGAAAGAACCACATCTTGCACACCTAGAACAAACAAAACATTGTAATCAAGTTTGCTGTGATAAAAAATAAAAATTAAGTTAAAAATACCAACAAGAAGTAATGAGACATAAACTTAAAGGGCTTTTTCCTCGCACATTCCATTCTAATTTACAACCTAGAACACCACTTCCACTAAGGCTCTGTTGCCCTAGTAACCAGATTTGGTAAAGGAGAAATGCTGCCGCCTTGTGGCCGATTCCCGCAACAGCAGCTTTTAACCCACAGCTAATGGTCACTTACCATTCACAAGGACTCAGGGCTGTAAAGGACACCTGCCCTCAAATTGTGCTGAAGTAGGGAATGGATAAAAAAAATTCAAAACAGGCAAAATGTTCACGAAGCTCGTATGAAGAGGTAAGTTTTACTCACTCTCTTTTTAAAGAAAGGAAAATGGATAAAAGCTCAACCTCAGGAAGTATTAGACTCATGCAATCTAATCTACAAAAAGTTTTCAACTCACACCCGTCGACTGACCGTTGGCAAAAAGTCTACAAACAATCAATGCTGAAGAGGTTTTAGAGAACTGTGTACCCTCTAGCTGCTGGTGAGATGTAAAAGGGTTAAACGCTAATAATGAGAACAGAAAGGAGCTGCGTTGAAAAGGAAAAATTGAGGTACCATTCAATCCAGCAGGCGCACCAATGGGCCTCTCACCTGAGAAGACCAGAATGAAGAAGACCCGGGCTGCAAAAGCTGCACTGCAGCCTTATTCACAATAGACAAGACAGTGAAGCAACCAAAATGTCCATCAACAGATGAAAGGAAAAAGAAGAAGCGGCCCATGTACACAATGAATACTAGCCATGGAAAACAATGAAACACTGCTCTTTGAGACACCATAGATGATCTTGGAGATAATCACAGAACATGAGGTAAGTCGGAAAGCAAAAGTCCTATATCCTATGATATCACTTATACGCGTTCTCTAATAACTGACACAAATGAACATATTTCCACAGAGAAAGTCAATCACAGACTTATTAAAAAAAAACTATGCTTATCTACAAGGAAAGGTGGGGGGAATGGATACATGAAGATTAGCGTTACCATATGTATACAAATACATATTATATACATATATCAAAAAGACCGACCATATAGCAAGGAAGGTTTACGGAACACTGTGTAATAATTTACACGGGAAGAGGATCTCTACATAAATAGGTATATAGAATATGTAGATGAACCAGAGTATGTACACCTTGGACAAGCAACATTCTAACCATTACCCCAATTGAAAAAATTAAAACAACCAACTAGGAGTAATGAGACATAAACTTATGGGGGGTTCTCCTGGCACATTCCATTCAAATTTACAACCTAGGCAAACGACTTCCAGAACGGCTCTGCTGCCCTAGTACCCAGATTTGGGAATGGAGAAATGCTGCATCCTTGTGGCCGTTTCCCACAACAGCAGCTTTAAACCCACTGCAAAAGGTCACTAAATATTCACCAATTGCAGGTCTGTAAATGACACCTGCCCTCCAAAAGATACTGAGGTCGAAAATCGACCAAAAAACTCTAGAGTGCAACCTTCCAAAAAGAAAATTTGAAGAGGTATATTGTACTCACACCTTTTTTCTTTTTTCTTTTAACAGAAAAGGAAAAGGCGTGGAAAAAGGATGAATTGTAGGAATTTTTACAGACATGTAAACCCAAATTACAAAAACCTATCAGCTCACACCAGTCAGAATGGCCATCAACAAAAATGCGGCAAACGATAAACGCTGACGTGATTGTGGAGAAATGCGTACCCTCGATTCTAAGGGGGACGTGGTAAGAGCCACTAATGAAAGCACAATTGAGGTGCCTTGAAAAGGTAAACGTTGAGCTACCATACCAATCAATCAATCATACCCACTGCTGGGTCTATCACCTGAGAAAATGAAAATCAAAAATCGCAGGCTGGCAATCCTGCACTCCAGCAATATTTACCATAGGCAACACTTGGAAGCAACGAAAATGTCCATCAACAGAGGAGTGCACCAAGAAGAAGTGGTCCATGTACACAATGGAATATTAGCCATGGAAAACATTGAAGCACTGCTCTTTGAGGCACCATAGATGAGCCTGGAGATAATCACAAAACATGAAGTAGGTCGGAAAGCAAAAGACCTATATCTTATATTATCACTTATGGCATTATCTAATAACTGACACAGATGAACATATTTCTAAAGAGAAAGACACTCACAGGCGTAGAACACAAACTATGCTCATCTAAAAGGAAAGGAGGGGGGAAATTGAGAAATGAAGATTAGTGTTACTATACATATTCAAATACATATTATATACATGTATCAAAAAGACCGAACATATAACAAGGGAGGTCGACGGAACAGTGTAATATTTTACATGGGAAGAGGATCTGTACATTAATAGACATACATAATGTCCAAATGAACCAGATTGTGTACACCTAGGACAAACAGTATTCTAAACTTTACCCAGATTAAAAAAATTTTAAAAACCAAGAAGAAGTAATGAGACATAAACTTATGGGGATTTCTCCTGGCAAATTCCATTCTAATTTACAACCTAGGACAATGACTTCCAGAAAGGCTCTGCTGCCCTAGAACCAGGACTGGGGAATGGAGAAATGCTACCTCCTTGTGGACGTTTCCCACAACAGCAGCTTTGAACCCACTGCAAAAGGTCACTAAATTTTCACCAACTTGCAGTTCTGTAAATTGCGCCTGGCCTCCAGAAAATTTCTGGGGTCAAAAATCGACCAAAAAATTCAGAAGAGGGCAACCTTCGAAGAAGACAATTTCAAGAGCTATATTGTACTCACGGTTTTTTTCTTTTAAGAGAAAAGAAAAAGGCGTAGGAATATGATGAATTTTAAAAATTTTCATGACATGCATACCCATATTACAAAACCCTATCAGCACACAGCAGTCAGAATGGCCATTAGGAAAAATGCTGCAAAAAATAAACGGTGAAGGGAGTGTGGAGAAATGCGTACCCTCGGCTGTAAGGGGGGGCATGTAAAGAGCCACTAACGAAAACACAACGTAGGTGCTTTGAAAAGGGAAACATTGAGCTACCAGTCCATCAATCACAACCACTGCTTGGCCTATCACCTGAGAAAATGAGAATCAAAAAGTCACAGGCTGGGAAACCTGTATGCCAGCAATATTTACCATAGGCAGCGCTTGGAAGAAATGAAAATGTCCATCAACCGAGGAATGCACCAAGAAGAAGTGGTCCACGTACACAATGGAATATTACTCTAATAATAAATATAAATTAAATTTAAAAACAAACAAAAGCAAGGAGACATCAACATTTGTGGGTTTATCCGGGCACATTGCACTCTAATTTATAACCGAAGAACACCACTGGCCGGTAGGTCTGTTTCCCTAGTACCAGCAAGGGGAACGTAGAAAGGCTGTCGCTCTCTGGCCGTTACCTGCAAAAGCAGGTTTAAAGCCTGAGCTAATGGTCACTTCATATGAACAAGTACTGCAGGGCTGTAAATGAAACCTGCCCTCAAAATGTCTTGAGGGAGATCATGGCCAAAATATTTCAAATGGTGACACATACTTTAAGAAAACACTTTGAAGAAATAAGCTCTCATCACAGCTGGAAAAATAAAAAGGACATGTCTTACAGCTCAATTTCAACGCATTATGAGACACATGCAAATTCAACCACAAAGAGGTATCAGCTCACACCACTCAGAATAACCATCAGCAAAAACTACAAAGAATAAATGCTGAAGGTGCTGGGAAGAAATGCATACCCTCCGCTTTAAGTGGGACGTAACCTGGAAAGAGCCACTAAAGAGAACGGAATAGAGGTGCCTTTAAAAGGTAAACATTGAGCTACCATATGATCCAGCAGACCTATTCCTGGACCTATAACCTAAGAAGACAGAATTGGAAGGACACAGGTACGCAAATCTGCATTGCATAGTATACCAATAGCCAAGATATGGAAGTAACCAAAAAGTCCAACGACAGATGGGTGGACAAAGAAGAACTGCTCCATGTACAGATGGAATATGAGCTAGTGAAAAAATGAAACAATGCCATTTGCAGCACCATAGATGAGTCTAGAAGTAATCACGCAGCTTGGAGTAAGTGAGAAAGCGAAAGACACATATCCTATCCTATCACATATAGGTGTTACCGAAAAAATGATACAAACAAAGGTATTTCCACAGAGAAACACTATCATAGATTCATTTAAAAAACTTATGGTTCACCAAATGGAAAGGTGTGAGGATTGGATACATTACCGTATTGAGGTTAACAGAGAGATACAAACACATGTGAAATATATAATCACCAAAGACCTACGCTATACCAAGAGAAGACTACTCAACATTGTGTCGTAACAGACATGGGAAAAGGATCCGAAGAAAAATAGATATATGTATATGTGTGAAAGAACCACATCTTGCACACCTAGAACAAACAAAACATTGTAATCAAGTTTGCTGTGATAAAAAATAAAAATTAAGTTAAAAATACCAACAAGAAGTAATGAGACATAAACTTAAAGGGCTTTTTCCTCGCACATTCCATTCTAATTTACAACCTAGAACACCACTTCCACTAAGGCTCTGTTGCCCTAGTAACCAGATTTGGTAAAGGAGAAATGCTGCCGCCTTGTGGCCGATTCCCGCAACAGCAGCTTTTAACCCACAGCTAATGGTCACTTACCATTCACAAGGACTCAGGGCTGTAAAGGACACCTGCCCTCAAATTGTGCTGAAGTAGGGAATGGATAAAAAAAATTCAAAACAGGCAAAATGTTCACGAAGCTCGTATGAAGAGGTAAGTTTTACTCACTCTCTTTTTAAAGAAAGGAAAATGGATAAAAGCTCAACCTCAGGAAGTATTAGACTCATGCAATCTAATCTACAAAAAGTTTTCAACTCACACCCGTCGACTGACCGTTGGCAAAAAGTCTACAAACAATCAATGCTGAAGAGGTTTTAGAGAACTGTGTACCCTCTAGCTGCTGGTGAGATGTAAAAGGGTTAAACGCTAATAATGAGAACAGAAAGGAGCTGCGTTGAAAAGGAAAAATTGAGGTACCATTCAATCCAGCAGGCGCACCAATGGGCCTCTCACCTGAGAAGACCAGAATGAAGAAGACCCGGGCTGCAAAAGCTGCACTGCAGCCTTATTCACAATAGACAAGACAGTGAAGCAACCAAAATGTCCATCAACAGATGAAAGGAAAAAGAAGAAGCGGCCCATGTACACAATGAATACTAGCCATGGAAAACAATGAAACACTGCTCTTTGAGACACCATAGATGATCTTGGAGATAATCACAGAACATGAGGTAAGTCGGAAAGCAAAAGTCCTATATCCTATGATATCACTTATACGCGTTCTCTAATAACTGACACAAATGAACATATTTCCACAGAGAAAGTCAATCACAGACTTATTAAAAAAAAACTATGCTTATCTACAAGGAAAGGTGGGGGGAATGGATACATGAAGATTAGCGTTACCATATGTATACAAATACATATTATATACATATATCAAAAAGACCGACCATATAGCAAGGAAGGTTTACGGAACACTGTGTAATAATTTACACGGGAAGAGGATCTCTACATAAATAGGTATATAGAATATGTAGATGAACCAGAGTATGTACACCTTGGACAAGCAACATTCTAACCATTACCCCAATTGAAAAAATTAAAACAACCAACTAGGAGTAATGAGACATAAACTTATGGGGGGTTCTCCTGGCACATTCCATTCAAATTTACAACCTAGGCAAACGACTTCCAGAACGGCTCTGCTGCCCTAGTACCCAGATTTGGGAATGGAGAAATGCTGCATCCTTGTGGCCGTTTCCCACAACAGCAGCTTTAAACCCACTGCAAAAGGTCACTAAATATTCACCAATTGCAGGTCTGTAAATGACACCTGCCCTCCAAAAGATACTGAGGTCGAAAATCGACCAAAAAACTCTAGAGTGCAACCTTCCAAAAAGAAAATTTGAAGAGGTATATTGTACTCACACCTTTTTTCTTTTTTCTTTTAACAGAAAAGGAAAAGGCGTGGAAAAAGGATGAATTGTAGGAATTTTTACAGACATGTAAACCCAAATTACAAAAACCTATCAGCTCACACCAGTCAGAATGGCCATCAACAAAAATGCGGCAAACGATAAACGCTGACGTGATTGTGGAGAAATGCGTACCCTCGATTCTAAGGGGGACGTGGTAAGAGCCACTAATGAAAGCACAATTGAGGTGCCTTGAAAAGGTAAACGTTGAGCTACCATACCAATCAATCAATCATACCCACTGCTGGGTCTATCACCTGAGAAAATGAAAATCAAAAATCGCAGGCTGGCAATCCTGCACTCCAGCAATATTTACCATAGGCAACACTTGGAAGCAACGAAAATGTCCATCAACAGAGGAGTGCACCAAGAAGAAGTGGTCCATGTACACAATGGAATATTAGCCATGGAAAACATTGAAGCACTGCTCTTTGAGGCACCATAGATGAGCCTGGAGATAATCACAAAACATGAAGTAGGTCGGAAAGCAAAAGACCTATATCTTATATTATCACTTATGGCATTATCTAATAACTGACACAGATGAACATATTTCTAAAGAGAAAGACACTCACAGGCGTAGAACACAAACTATGCTCATCTAAAAGGAAAGGAGGGGGGAAATTGAGAAATGAAGATTAGTGTTACTATACATATTCAAATACATATTATATACATGTATCAAAAAGACCGAACATATAACAAGGGAGGTCGACGGAACAGTGTAATATTTTACATGGGAAGAGGATCTGTACATTAATAGACATACATAATGTCCAAATGAACCAGATTGTGTACACCTAGGACAAACAGTATTCTAAACTTTACCCAGATTAAAAAAATTTTAAAAACCAAGAAGAAGTAATGAGACATAAACTTATGGGGATTTCTCCTGGCAAATTCCATTCTAATTTACAACCTAGGACAATGACTTCCAGAAAGGCTCTGCTGCCCTAGAACCAGGACTGGGGAATGGAGAAATGCTACCTCCTTGTGGACGTTTCCCACAACAGCAGCTTTGAACCCACTGCAAAAGGTCACTAAATTTTCACCAACTTGCAGTTCTGTAAATTGCGCCTGGCCTCCAGAAAATTTCTGGGGTCAAAAATCGACCAAAAAATTCAGAAGAGGGCAACCTTCGAAGAAGACAATTTCAAGAGCTATATTGTACTCACGGTTTTTTTCTTTTAAGAGAAAAGAAAAAGGCGTAGGAATATGATGAATTTTAAAAATTTTCATGACATGCATACCCATATTACAAAACCCTATCAGCACACAGCAGTCAGAATGGCCATTAGGAAAAATGCTGCAAAAAATAAACGGTGAAGGGAGTGTGGAGAAATGCGTACCCTCGGCTGTAAGGGGGGGCATGTAAAGAGCCACTAACGAAAACACAACGTAGGTGCTTTGAAAAGGGAAACATTGAGCTACCAGTCCATCAATCACAACCACTGCTTGGCCTATCACCTGAGAAAATGAGAATCAAAAAGTCACAGGCTGGCAAACCAGTATGCCAGCAATATTTACCATAGCCAGCACTTGGAAGCAATGAAAATGTCCATCAACCGAGGAATGCACCAAGAAGAAGTGGTCCACGTACACAATGGAATATTACTCTAATAATAAATATAAATTAAATTTAAAAACAAAGAAAAGCAAGGAGACATCAACATTTGTGGGTTTATCCGGGCACATTGCACTCTAATTTATAACCGAAGAACACCACTGGCCGGTAGGTCTGTTTCCCTAGTACCAGCAAGGGGAACGTAGAAAGGCTGTCGCTCTCTGGCCGTTACCTGCAAAAGCAGGTTTAAAGCCTGAGCTAATGGTCACTTCATATGAACAAGTACTGCAGGGCTGTAAATGAAACCTGCCCTCAAAATGTCTTGAGGGAGATCATGGCCAAAATATTTCAAATGGTGACACATACTTTAAGAAAACACTTTGAAGAAATAAGCTCTCATCACAGCTGGAAAAATAAAAAGGACATGTCTTACAGCTCA
The DNA here is from genome assembly GCF_965194805.1 of Balaenoptera borealis. Taxonomy (NCBI): domain Eukaryota; kingdom Metazoa; phylum Chordata; class Mammalia; order Artiodactyla; family Balaenopteridae; genus Balaenoptera; species Balaenoptera borealis. Next base: position 19,025 of record NW_028122086.1, on the reverse strand, counting down.
ATTTCAACGCATTATGAGACACATGCAAATTCAACCACAAAGAGGTATCAGCTCACACCACTCAGAATAACCATCAGCAAAAACTACAAAGAATAAATGCTGAAGGTGCTGGGAAGAAATGCATACCCTCCGCTTTAAGTGGGACGTAACCTGGAAAGAGCCACTAAAGAGAACGGAATAGAGGTGCCTTTAAAAGGTAAACATTGAGCTACCATATGATCCAGCAGACCTATTCCTGGACCTATAACCTAAGAAGACAGAATTGGAAGGACACAGGTACGCAAATCTGCATTGCATAGTATAACAATAGCCAAGATATGGAAGTAACCAAAAAGTCCAACGACAGATGGGTGGACAAAGAAGAACTGCTCCATGTACAGATGGAATATGAGCTAGTGAAAAAATGAAACAATGCCATTTGCAGCACCATAGATGAGTCTAGAAGTAATCACGCAGCTTGGAGTAAGTGAGAAAGCGAAAGACACATATCCTATCCTATCACATATAGGTGTTACCGAAAAAATGATACAAACAAAGGTATTTCCACAGAGAAACACTATCATAGATTCATTTAAAAAACTTATGGTTCACCAAATGGAAAGGTGTGAGGATTGGATACATTACCGTATTGAGGTTAACAGAGAGATACAAACACATGTGAAATATATAATCACCAAAGACCTACGCTATACCAAGAGAAGACTACTCAACATTGTGTCGTAACAGACATGGGAAAAGGATCCGAAGAAAAATAGATATATGTATATGTGTGAAAGAACCACATCTTGCACACCTAGAACAAACAAAACATTGTAATCAAGTTTGCTGTGATAAAAAATAAAAATTAAGTTAAAAATACCAACAAGAAGTAATGAGACATAAACTTAAAGGGCTTTTTCCTCGCACATTCCATTCTAATTTACAACCTAGAACACCACTTCCACTAAGGCTCTGTTGCCCTAGTAACCAGATTTGGTAAAGGAGAAATGCTGCCGCCTTGTGGCCGATTCCCGCAACAGCAGCTTTTAACCCACAGCTAATGGTCACTTACCATTCACAAGGACTCAGGGCTGTAAAGGACACCTGCCCTCAAATTGTGCTGAAGTAGGGAATGGATAAAAAAAATTCAAAACAGGCAAAATGTTCACGAAGCTCGTATGAAGAGGTAAGTTTTACTCACTCTCTTTTTAAAGAAAGGAAAATGGATAAAAGCTCAACCTCAGGAAGTATTAGACTCATGCAATCTAATCTACAAAAAGTTTTCAACTCACACCCGTCGACTGACCGTTGGCAAAAAGTCTACAAACAATCAATGCTGAAGAGGTTTTAGAGAACTGTGTACCCTCTAGCTGCTGGTGAGATGTAAAAGGGTTAAACGCTAATAATGAGAACAGAAAGGAGCTGCGTTGAAAAGGAAAAATTGAGGTACCATTCAATCCAGCAGGCGCACCAATGGGCCTCTCACCTGAGAAGACCAGAATGAAGAAGACCCGGGCTGCAAAAGCTGCACTGCAGCCTTATTCACAATAGACAAGACAGTGAAGCAACCAAAATGTCCATCAACAGATGAAAGGAAAAAGAAGAAGCGGCCCATGTACACAATGAATACTAGCCATGGAAAACAATGAAACACTGCTCTTTGAGACACCATAGATGATCTTGGAGATAATCACAGAACATGAGGTAAGTCGGAAAGCAAAAGTCCTATATCCTATGATATCACTTATACGCGTTCTCTAATAACTGACACAAATGAACATATTTCCACAGAGAAAGTCAATCACAGACTTATTAAAAAAAAACTATGCTTATCTACAAGGAAAGGTGGGGGGAATGGATACATGAAGATTAGCGTTACCATATGTATACAAATACATATTATATACATATATCAAAAAGACCGACCATATAGCAAGGAAGGTTTACGGAACACTGTGTAATAATTTACACGGGAAGAGGATCTCTACATAAATAGGTATATAGAATATGTAGATGAACCAGAGTATGTACACCTTGGACAAGCAACATTCTAACCATTACCCCAATTGAAAAAATTAAAACAACCAACTAGGAGTAATGAGACATAAACTTATGGGGGGTTCTCCTGGCACATTCCATTCAAATTTACAACCTAGGCAAACGACTTCCAGAACGGCTCTGCTGCCCTAGTACCCAGATTTGGGAATGGAGAAATGCTGCATCCTTGTGGCCGTTTCCCACAACAGCAGCTTTAAACCCACTGCAAAAGGTCACTAAATATTCACCAATTGCAGGTCTGTAAATGACACCTGCCCTCCAAAAGATACTGAGGTCGAAAATCGACCAAAAAACTCTAGAGTGCAACCTTCCAAAAAGAAAATTTGAAGAGGTATATTGTACTCACACCTTTTTTCTTTTTTCTTTTAACAGAAAAGGAAAAGGCGTGGAAAAAGGATGAATTGTAGGAATTTTTACAGACATGTAAACCCAAATTACAAAAACCTATCAGCTCACACCAGTCAGAATGGCCATCAACAAAAATGCGGCAAACGATAAACGCTGACGTGATTGTGGAGAAATGCGTACCCTCGATTCTAAGGGGGACGTGGTAAGAGCCACTAATGAAAGCACAATTGAGGTGCCTTGAAAAGGTAAACGTTGAGCTACCATACCAATCAATCAATCATACCCACTGCTGGGTCTATCACCTGAGAAAATGAAAATCAAAAATCGCAGGCTGGCAATCCTGCACTCCAGCAATATTTACCATAGGCAACACTTGGAAGCAACGAAAATGTCCATCAACAGAGGAGTGCACCAAGAAGAAGTGGTCCATGTACACAATGGAATATTAGCCATGGAAAACATTGAAGCACTGCTCTTTGAGGCACCATAGATGAGCCTGGAGATAATCACAAAACATGAAGTAGGTCGGAAAGCAAAAGACCTATATCTTATATTATCACTTATGGCATTATCTAATAACTGACACAGATGAACATATTTCTAAAGAGAAAGACACTCACAGGCGTAGAACACAAACTATGCTCATCTAAAAGGAACGGAGGGGGGAAATTGAGAAATGAAGATTAGTGTTACTATACATATTCAAATACATATTATATACATGTATCAAAAAGACCGAACATATAACAAGGGAGGTCGACGGAACAGTGTAATATTTTACATGGGAAGAGGATCTGTACATTAATAGACATACATAATGTCCAAATGAACCAGATTGTGTACACCTAGGACAAACAGTATTCTAAACTTTACCCAGATTAAAAAAATTTTAAAAACCAAGAAGAAGTAATGAGACATAAACTTATGGGGATTTCTCCTGGCAAATTCCATTCTAATTTACAACCTAGGACAATGACTTCCAGAAAGGCTCTGCTGCCCTAGAACCAGGACTGGGGAATGGAGAAATGCTACCTCCTTGTGGACGTTTCCCACAACAGCAGCTTTGAACCCACTGCAAAAGGTCACTAAATTTTCACCAACTTGCAGTTCTGTAAATTGCGCCTGGCCTCCAGAAAATTTCTGGGGTCAAAAATCGACCAAAAAATTCAGAAGAGGGCAACCTTCGAAGAAGACAATTTCAAGAGCTATATTGTACTCACGGTTTTTTTCTTTTAAGAGAAAAGAAAAAGGCGTAGGAATATGATGAATTTTAAAAATTTTCATGACATGCATACCCATATTACAAAACCCTATCAGCACACAGCAGTCAGAATGGCCATTAGGAAAAATGCTGCAAAAAATAAACGGTGAAGGGAGTGTGGAGAAATGCGTACCCTCGGCTGTAAGGGGGGGCATGTAAAGAGCCACTAACGAAAACACAACGTAGGTGCTTTGAAAAGGGAAACATTGAGCTACCAGTCCATCAATCACAACCACTGCTTGGCCTATCACCTGAGAAAATGAGAATCAAAAAGTCACAGGCTGGCAAACCAGTATGCCAGCAATATTTACCATAGCCAGCACTTGGAAGCAATGAAAATGTCCATCAACCGAGGAATGCACCAAGAAGAAGTGGTCCACGTACACAATGGAATATTACTCTAATAATAAATATAAATTAAATTTAAAAACAAAGAAAAGCAAGGAGACATCAACATTTGTGGGTTTATCCGGGCACATTGCACTCTAATTTATAACCGAAGAACACCACTGGCCGGTAGGTCTGTTTCCCTAGTACCAGCAAGGGGAACGTAGAAAGGCTGTCGCTCTCTGGCCGTTACCTGCAAAAGCAGGTTTAAAGCCTGAGCTAATGGTCACTTCATATGAACAAGTACTGCAGGGCTGTAAATGAAACCTGCCCTCAAAATGTCTTGAGGGAGATCATGGCCAAAATATTTCAAATGGTGACACATACTTTAAGAAAACACTTTGAAGAAATAAGCTCTCATCACAGCTGGAAAAATAAAAAAGGACATGTCTTACAGCTCAATTTCAACGCATTATGAGACACATGCAAATTCAACCACAAAGAGGTATCAGCTCACACCACTCAGAATAACCATCAGCAAAAACTACAAAGAATAAATGCTGAAGGTGCTGGGAAGAAATGCATACCCTCCGCTTTAAGTGGGACGTAACCTGGAAAGAGCCACTAAAGAGAACGGAATAGAGGTGCCTTTAAAAGGTAAACATTGAGCTACCATATGATCCAGCAGACCTATTCCTGGACCTATAACCTAAGAAGACAGAATTGGAAGGACACAGGTACGCAAATCTGCATTGCATAGTATAACAATAGCCAAGATATGGAAGTAACCAAAAAGTCCAACGACAGATGGGTGGACAAAGAAGAACTGCTCCATGTACAGATGGAATATGAGCTAGTGAAAAAATGAAACAATGCCATTTGCAGCACCATAGATGAGTCTAGAAGTAATCACGCAGCTTGGAGTAAGTGAGAAAGCGAAAGACACATATCCTATCCTATCACATATAGGTGTTACCGAAAAAATGATACAAACAAAGGTATTTCCACAGAGAAACACTATCATAGATTCATTTAAAAAACTTATGGTTCACCAAATGGAAAGGTGTGAGGATTGGATACATTACCGTATTGAGGTTAACAGAGAGATACAAACACATGTGAAATATATAATCACCAAAGACCTACGCTATACCAAGAGAAGACTACTCAACATTGTGTCGTAACAGACATGGGAAAAGGATCCGAAGAAAAATAGATATATGTATATGTGTGAAAGAACCACATCTTGCACACCTAGAACAAACAAAACATTGTAATCAAGTTTGCTGTGATAAAAAATAAAAATTAAGTTAAAAATACCAACAAGAAGTAATGAGACATAAACTTAAAGGGCTTTTTCCTCGCACATTCCATTCTAATTTACAACCTAGAACACCACTTCCACTAAGGCTCTGTTGCCCTAGTAACCAGATTTGGTAAAGGAGAAATGCTGCCGCCTTGTGGCCGATTCCCGCAACAGCAGCTTTTAACCCACAGCTAATGGTCACTTACCATTCACAAGGACTCAGGGCTGTAAAGGACACCTGCCCTCAAATTGTGCTGAAGTAGGGAATGGATAAAAAAAATTCAAAACAGGCAAAATGTTCACGAAGCTCGTATGAAGAGGTAAGTTTTACTCACTCTCTTTTTAAAGAAAGGAAAATGGATAAAAGCTCAACCTCAGGAAGTATTAGACTCATGCAATCTAATCTACAAAAAGTTTTCAACTCACACCCGTCGACTGACCGTTGGCAAAAAGTCTACAAACAATCAATGCTGAAGAGGTTTTAGAGAACTGTGTACCCTCTAGCTGCTGGTGAGATGTAAAAGGGTTAAACGCTAATAATGAGAACAGAAAGGAGCTGCGTTGAAAAGGAAAAATTGAGGTACCATTCAATCCAGCAGGCGCACCAATGGGCCTCTCACCTGAGAAGACCAGAATGAAGAAGACCCGGGCTGCAAAAGCTGCACTGCAGCCTTATTCACAATAGACAAGACAGTGAAGCAACCAAAATGTCCATCAACAGATGAAAGGAAAAAGAAGAAGCGGCCCATGTACACAATGAATACTAGCCATGGAAAACAATGAAACACTGCTCTTTGAGACACCATAGATGATCTTGGAGATAATCACAGAACATGAGGTAAGTCGGAAAGCAAAAGTCCTATATCCTATGATATCACTTATACGCGTTCTCTAATAACTGACACAAATGAACATATTTCCACAGAGAAAGTCAATCACAGACTTATTAAAAAAAAACTATGCTTATCTACAAGGAAAGGTGGGGGGAATGGATACATGAAGATTAGCGTTACCATATGTATACAAATACATATTATATACATATATCAAAAAGACCGACCATATAGCAAGGAAGGTTTACGGAACACTGTGTAATAATTTACACGGGAAGAGGATCTCTACATAAATAGGTATATAGAATATGTAGATGAACCAGAGTATGTACACCTTGGACAAGCAACATTCTAACCATTACCCCAATTGAAAAAATTAAAACAACCAACTAGGAGTAATGAGACATAAACTTATGGGGGGTTCTCCTGGCACATTCCATTCAAATTTACAACCTAGGCAAACGACTTCCAGAACGGCTCTGCTGCCCTAGTACCCAGATTTGGGAATGGAGAAATGCTGCATCCTTGTGGCCGTTTCCCACAACAGCAGCTTTAAACCCACTGCAAAAGGTCACTAAATATTCACCAATTGCAGGTCTGTAAATGACACCTGCCCTCCAAAAGATACTGAGGTCGAAAATCGACCAAAAAACTCTAGAGTGCAACCTTCCAAAAAGAAAATTTGAAGAGGTATATTGTACTCACACCTTTTTTCTTTTTTCTTTTAACAGAAAAGGAAAAGGCGTGGAAAAAGGATGAATTGTAGGAATTTTTACAGACATGTAAACCCAAATTACAAAAACCTATCAGCTCACACCAGTCAGAATGGCCATCAACAAAAATGCGGCAAACGATAAACGCTGACGTGATTGTGGAGAAATGCGTACCCTCGATTCTAAGGGGGACGTGGTAAGAGCCACTAATGAAAGCACAATTGAGGTGCCTTGAAAAGGTAAACGTTGAGCTACCATACCAATCAATCAATCATACCCACTGCTGGGTCTATCACCTGAGAAAATGAAAATCAAAAATCGCAGGCTGGCAATCCTGCACTCCAGCAATATTTACCATAGGCAACACTTGGAAGCAACGAAAATGTCCATCAACAGAGGAGTGCACCAAGAAGAAGTGGTCCATGTACACAATGGAATATTAGCCATGGAAAACATTGAAGCACTGCTCTTTGAGGCACCATAGATGAGCCTGGAGATAATCACAAAACATGAAGTAGGTCGGAAAGCAAAAGACCTATATCTTATATTATCACTTATGGCATTATCTAATAACTGACACAGATGAACATATTTCTAAAGAGAAAGACACTCACAGGCGTAGAACACAAACTATGCTCATCTAAAAGGAAAGGAGGGGGGAAATTGAGAAATGAAGATTAGTGTTACTATACATATTCAAATACATATTATATACATGTATCAAAAAGACCGAACATATAACAAGGGAGGTCGACGGAACAGTGTAATATTTTACATGGGAAGAGGATCTGTACATTAATAGACATACATAATGTCCAAATGAACCAGATTGTGTACACCTAGGACAAACAGTATTCTAAACTTTACCCAGATTAAAAAAATTTTAAAAACCAAGAAGAAGTAATGAGACATAAACTTATGGGGATTTCTCCTGGCAAATTCCATTCTAATTTACAACCTAGGACAATGACTTCCAGAAAGGCTCTGCTGCCCTAGAACCAGGACTGGGGAATGGAGAAATGCTACCTCCTTGTGGACGTTTCCCACAACAGCAGCTTTGAACCCACTGCAAAAGGTCACTAAATTTTCACCAACTTGCAGTTCTGTAAATTGCGCCTGGCCTCCAGAAAATTTCTGGGGTCAAAAATCGACCAAAAAATTCAGAAGAGGGCAACCTTCGAAGAAGACAATTTCAAGAGCTATATTGTACTCACGGTTTTTTTCTTTTAAGAGAAAAGAAAAAGGCGTAGGAATATGATGAATTTTAAAAATTTTCATGACATGCATACCCATATTACAAAACCCTATCAGCACACAGCAGTCAGAATGGCCATTAGGAAAAATGCTGCAAAAAATAAACGGTGAAGGGAGTGTGGAGAAATGCGTACCCTCGGCTGTAAGGGGGGGCATGTAAAGAGCCACTAACGAAAACACAACGTAGGTGCTTTGAAAAGGGAAACATTGAGCTACCAGTCCATCAATCACAACCACTGCTTGGCCTATCACCTGAGAAAATGAGAATCAAAAAGTCACAGGCTGGCAAACCAGTATGCCAGCAATATTTACCATAGCCAGCACTTGGAAGCAATGAAAATGTCCATCAACCGAGGAATGCACCAAGAAGAAGTGGTCCACGTACACAATGGAATATTACTCTAATAATAAATATAAATTAAATTTAAAAACAAAGAAAAGCAAGGAGACATCAACATTTGTGGGTTTATCCGGGCACATTGCACTCTAATTTATAACCGAAGAACACCACTGGCCGGTAGGTCTGTTTCCCTAGTACCAGCAAGGGGAACGTAGAAAGGCTGTCGCTCTCTGGCCGTTACCTGCAAAAGCAGGTTTAAAGCCTGAGCTAATGGTCACTTCATATGAACAAGTACTGCAGGGCTGTAAATGAAACCTGCCCTCAAAATGTCTTGAGGGAGATCATGGCCAAAATATTTCAAATGGTGACACATACTTTAAGAAAACACTTTGAAGAAATAAGCTCTCATCACAGCTGGAAAAATAAAAAGGACATGTCTTACAGCTCAATTTCAACGCATTATGAGACACATGCAAATTCAACCACAAAGAGGTATCAGCTCACACCACTCAGAATAACCATCAGCAAAAACTACAAAGAATAAATGCTGAAGGTGCTGGGAAGAAATGCATACCCTCCGCTTTAAGTGGGACGTAACCTGGAAAGAGCCACTAAAGAGAACGGAATAGAGGTGCCTTTAAAAGGTAAACATTGAGCTACCATATGATCCAGCAGACCTATTCCTGGACCTATAACCTAAGAAGACAGAATTGGAAGGACACAGGTACGCAAATCTGCATTGCATAGTATAACAATAGCCAAGATATGGAAGTAACCAAAAAGTCCAACGACAGATGGGTGGACAAAGAAGAACTGCTCCATGTACAGATGGAATATGAGCTAGTGAAAAAATGAAACAATGCCATTTGCAGCACCATAGATGAGTCTAGAAGTAATCACGCAGCTTGGAGTAAGTGAGAAAGCGAAAGACACATATCCTATCCTATCACATATAGGTGTTACCGAAAAAATGATACAAACAAAGGTATTTCCACAGAGAAACACTATCATAGATTCATTTAAAAAACTTATGGTTCACCAAATGGAAAGGTGTGAGGATTGGATACATTACCGTATTGAGGTTAACAGAGAGATACAAACACATGTGAAATATATAATCACCAAAGACCTACGCTATACCAAGAGAAGACTACTCAACATTGTGTCGTAACAGACATGGGAAAAGGATCCGAAGAAAAATAGATATATGTATATGTGTGAAAGAACCACATCTTGCACACCTAGAACAAACAAAACATTGTAATCAAGTTTGCTGTGATAAAAAATAAAAATTAAGTTAAAAATACCAACAAGAAGTAATGAGACATAAACTTAAAGGGCTTTTTCCTCGCACATTCCATTCTAATTTACAACCTAGAACACCACTTCCACTAAGGCTCTGTTGCCCTAGTAACCAGATTTGGTAAAGGAGAAATGCTGCCGCCTTGTGGCCGATTCCCGCAACAGCAGCTTTTAACCCACAGCTAATGGTCACTTACCATTCACAAGGACTCAGGGCTGTAAAGGACACCTGCCCTCAAATTGTGCTGAAGTAGGGAATGGATAAAAAAAATTCAAAACAGGCAAAATGTTCACGAAGCTCGTATGAAGAGGTAAGTTTTACTCACTCTCTTTTTAAAGAAAGGAAAATGGATAAAAGCTCAACCTCAGGAAGTATTAGACTCATGCAATCTAATCTACAAAAAGTTTTCAACTCACACCCGTCGACTGACCGTTGGCAAAAAGTCTACAAACAATCAATGCTGAAGAGGTTTTAGAGAACTGTGTACCCTCTAGCTGCTGGTGAGATGTAAAAGGGTTAAACGCTAATAATGAGAACAGAAAGGAGCTGCGTTGAAAAGGAAAAATTGAGGTACCATTCAATCCAGCAGGCGCACCAATGGGCCTCTCACCTGAGAAGACCAGAATGAAGAAGACCCGGGCTGCAAAAGCTGCACTGCAGCCTTATTCACAATAGACAAGACAGTGAAGCAACCAAAATGTCCATCAACAGATGAAAGGAAAAAGAAGAAGCGGCCCATGTACACAATGAATACTAGCCATGGAAAACAATGAAACACTGCTCTTTGAGACACCATAGATGATCTTGGAGATAATCACAGAACATGAGGTAAGTCGGAAAGCAAAAGTCCTATATCCTATGATATCACTTATACGCGTTCTCTAATAACTGACACAAATGAACATATTTCCACAGAGAAAGTCAATCACAGACTTATTAAAAAAAAACTATGCTTATCTACAAGGAAAGGTGGGGGGAATGGATACATGAAGATTAGCGTTACCATATGTATACAAATACATATTATATACATATATCAAAAAGACCGACCATATAGCAAGGAAGGTTTACGGAACACTGTGTAATAATTTACACGGGAAGAGGATCTCTACATAAATAGGTATATAGAATATGTAGATGAACCAGAGTATGTACACCTTGGACAAGCAACATTCTAACCATTACCCCAATTGAAAAAATTAAAACAACCAACTAGGAGTAATGAGACATAAACTTATGGGGGGTTCTCCTGGCACATTCCATTCAAATTTACAACCTAGGCAAACGACTTCCAGAACGGCTCTGCTGCCCTAGTACCCAGATTTGGGAATGGAGAAATGCTGCATCCTTGTGGCCGTTTCCCACAACAGCAGCTTTAAACCCACTGCAAAAGGTCACTAAATATTCACCAATTGCAGGTCTGTAAATGACACCTGCCCTCCAAAAGATACTGAGGTCGAAAATCGACCAAAAAACTCTAGAGTGCAACCTTCCAAAAAGAAAATTTGAAGAGGTATATTGTACTCACACCTTTTTTCTTTTTTCTTTTAACAGAAAAGGAAAAGGCGTGGAAAAAGGATGAATTGTAGGAATTTTTACAGACATGTAAACCCAAATTACAAAAACCTATCAGCTCACACCAGTCAGAATGGCCATCAACAAAAATGCGGCAAACGATAAACGCTGACGTGATTGTGGAGAAATGCGTACCCTCGATTCTAAGGGGGACGTGGTAAGAGCCACTAATGAAAGCACAATTGAGGTGCCTTGAAAAGGTAAACGTTGAGCTACCATACCAATCAATCAATCATACCCACTGCTGGGTCTATCACCTGAGAAAATGAAAATCAAAAATCGCAGGCTGGCAATCCTGCACTCCAGCAATATTTACCATAGGCAACACTTGGAAGCAACGAAAATGTCCATCAACAGAGGAGTGCACCAAGAAGAAGTGGTCCATGTACACAATGGAATATTAGCCATGGAAAACATTGAAGCACTGCTCTTTGAGGCACCATAGATGAGCCTGGAGATAATCACAAAACATGAAGTAGGTCGGAAAGCAAAAGACCTATATCTTATATTATCACTTATGGCATTATCTAATAACTGACACAGATGAACATATTTCTAAAGAGAAAGACACTCACAGGCGTAGAACACAAACTATGCTCATCTAAAAGGAAAGGAGGGGGGAAATTGAGAAATGAAGATTAGTGTTACTATACATATTCAAATACATATTATATACATGTATCAAAAAGACCGAACATATAACAAGGGAGGTCGACGGAACAGTGTAATATTTTACATGGGAAGAGGATCTGTACATTAATAGACATACATAATGTCCAAATGAACCAGATTGTGTACACCTAGGACAAACAGTATTCTAAACTTTACCCAGATTAAAAAAATTTTAAAAACCAAGAAGAAGTAATGAGACATAAACTTATGGGGATTTCTCCTGGCAAATTCCATTCTAATTTACAACCTAGGACAATGACTTCCAGAAAGGCTCTGCTGCCCTAGAACCAGGACTGGGGAATGGAGAAATGCTACCTCCTTGTGGACGTTTCCCACAACAGCAGCTTTGAACCCACTGCAAAAGGTCACTAAATTTTCACCAACTTGCAGTTCTGTAAATTGCGCCTGGCCTCCAGAAAATTTCTGGGGTCAAAAATCGACCAAAAAATTCAGAAGAGGGCAACCTTCGAAGAAGACAATTTCAAGAGCTATATTGTACTCACGGTTTTTTTCTTTTAAGAGAAAAGAAAAAGGCGTAGGAATATGATGAATTTTAAAAATTTTCATGACATGCATACCCATATTACAAAACCCTATCAGCACACAGCAGTCAGAATGGCCATTAGGAAAAATGCTGCAAAAAATAAACGGTGAAGGGAGTGTGGAGAAATGCGTACCCTCGGCTGTAAGGGGGGGCATGTAAAGAGCCACTAACGAAAACACAACGTAGGTGCTTTGAAAAGGGAAACATTGAGCTACCAGTCCATCAATCACAACCACTGCTTGGCCTATCACCTGAGAAAATGAGAATCAAAAAGTCACAGGCTGGCAAACCAGTATGCCAGCAATATTTACCATAGCCAGCACTTGGAAGCAATGAAAATGTCCATCAACCGAGGAATGCACCAAGAAGAAGTGGTCCACGTACACAATGGAATATTACTCTAATAATAAATATAAATTAAATTTAAAAACAAAGAAAAGCAAGGAGACATCAACATTTGTGGGTTTATCCGGGCACATTGCACTCTAATTTATAACCGAAGAACACCACTGGCCGGTAGGTCTGTTTCCCTAGTACCAGCAAGGGGAACGTAGAAAGGCTGTCGCTCTCTGGCCGTTACCTGCAAAAGCAGGTTTAAAGCCTGAGCTAATGGTCACTTCATATGAACAAGTACTGCAGGGCTGTAAATGAAACCTGCCCTCAAAATGTCTTGAGGGAGATCATGGCCAAAATATTTCAAATGGTGACACATACTTTAAGAAAACACTTTGAAGAAATAAGCTCTCATCACAGCTGGAAAAATAAAAAGGACATGTCTTACAGCTCAATTTCAACGCATTATGAGACACATGCAAATTCAACCACAAAGAGGTATCAGCTCACACCACTCAGAATAACCATCAGCAAAAACTACAAAGAATAAATGCTGAAGGTGCTGGGAAGAAATGCATACCCTCCGCTTTAAGTGGGACGTAACCTGGAAAGAGCCACTAAAGAGAACGGAATAGAGGTGCCTTTAAAAGGTAAACATTGAGCTACCATATGATCCAGCAGACCTATTCCTGGACCTATAACCTAAGAAGACAGAATTGGAAGGACACAGGTACGCAAATCTGCATTGCATAGTATAACAATAGCCAAGATATGGAAGTAACCAAAAAGTCCAACGACAGATGGGTGGACAAAGAAGAACTGCTCCATGTACAGATGGAATATGAGCTAGTGAAAAAATGAAACAATGCCATTTGCAGCACCATAGATGAGTCTAGAAGTAATCACGCAGCTTGGAGTAAGTGAGAAAGCGAAAGACACATATCCTATCCTATCACATATAGGTGTTACCGAAAAAATGATACAAACAAAGGTATTTCCACAGAGAAACACTATCATAGATTCATTTAAAAAACTTATGGTTCACCAAATGGAAAGGTGTGAGGATTGGATACATTACCGTATTGAGGTTAACAGAGAGATACAAACACATGTGAAATATATAATCACCAAAGACCTACGCTATACCAAGAGAAGACTACTCAACATTGTGTCGTAACAGACATGGGAAAAGGATCCGAAGAAAAATAGATATATGTATATGTGTGAAAGAACCACATCTTGCACACCTAGAACAAACAAAACATTGTAATCAAGTTTGCTGTGATAAAAAATAAAAATTAAGTTAAAAATACCAACAAGAAGTAATGAGACATAAACTTAAAGGGCTTTTTCCTCGCACATTCCATTCTAATTTACAACCTAGAACACCACTTCCACTAAGGCTCTGTTGCCCTAGTAACCAGATTTGGTAAAGGAGAAATGCTGCCGCCTTGTGGCCGATTCCCGCAACAGCAGCTTTTAACCCACAGCTAATGGTCACTTACCATTCACAAGGACTCAGGGCTGTAAAGGACACCTGCCCTCAAATTGTGCTGAAGTAGGGAATGGATAAAAAAAATTCAAAACAGGCAAAATGTTCACGAAGCTCGTATGAAGAGGTAAGTTTTACTCACTCTCTTTTTAAAGAAAGGAAAATGGATAAAAGCTCAACCTCAGGAAGTATTAGACTCATGCAATCTAATCTACAAAAAGTTTTCAACTCACACCCGTCGACTGACCGTTGGCAAAAAGTCTACAAACAATCAATGCTGAAGAGGTTTTAGAGAACTGTGTACCCTCTAGCTGCTGGTGAGATGTAAAAGGGTTAAACGCTAATAATGAGAACAGAAAGGAGCTGCGTTGAAAAGGAAAAATTGAGGTACCATTCAATCCAGCAGGCGCACCAATGGGCCTCTCACCTGAGAAGACCAGAATGAAGAAGACCCGGGCTGCAAAAGCTGCACTGCAGCCTTATTCACAATAGACAAGACAGTGAAGCAACCAAAATGTCCATCAACAGATGAAAGGAAAAAGAAGAAGCGGCCCATGTACACAATGAATACTAGCCATGGAAAACAATGAAACACTGCTCTTTGAGACACCATAGATGATCTTGGAGATAATCACAGAACATGAGGTAAGTCGGAAAGCAAAAGTCCTATATCCTATGATATCACTTATACGCGTTCTCTAATAACTGACACAAATGAACATATTTCCACAGAGAAAGTCAATCACAGACTTATTAAAAAAAAACTATGCTTATCTACAAGGAAAGGTGGGGGGAATGGATACATGAAGATTAGCGTTACCATATGTATACAAATACATATTATATACATATATCAAAAAGACCGACCATATAGCAAGGAAGGTTTACGGAACACTGTGTAATAATTTACACGGGAAGAGGATCTCTACATAAATAGGTATATAGAATATGTAGATGAACCAGAGTATGTACACCTTGGACAAGCAACATTCTAACCATTACCCCAATTGAAAAAATTAAAACAACCAACTAGGAGTAATGAGACATAAACTTATGGGGGGTTCTCCTGGCACATTCCATTCAAATTTACAACCTAGGCAAACGACTTCCAGAACGGCTCTGCTGCCCTAGTACCCAGATTTGGGAATGGAGAAATGCTGCATCCTTGTGGCCGTTTCCCACAACAGCAGCTTTAAACCCACTGCAAAAGGTCACTAAATATTCACCAATTGCAGGTCTGTAAATGACACCTGCCCTCCAAAAGATACTGAGGTCGAAAATCGACCAAAAAACTCTAGAGTGCAACCTTCCAAAAAGAAAATTTGAAGAGGTATATTGTACTCACACCTTTTTTCTTTTTTCTTTTAACAGAAAAGGAAAAGGCGTGGAAAAAGGATGAATTGTAGGAATTTTTACAGACATGTAAACCCAAATTACAAAAACCTATCAGCTCACACCAGTCAGAATGGCCATCAACAAAAATGCGGCAAACGATAAACGCTGACGTGATTGTGGAGAAATGCGTACCCTCGATTCTAAGGGGGACGTGGTAAGAGCCACTAATGAAAGCACAATTGAGGTGCCTTGAAAAGGTAAACGTTGAGCTACCATACCAATCAATCAATCATACCCACTGCTGGGTCTATCACCTGAGAAAATGAAAATCAAAAATCGCAGGCTGGCAATCCTGCACTCCAGCAATATTTACCATAGGCAACACTTGGAAGCAACGAAAATGTCCATCAACAGAGGAGTGCACCAAGAAGAAGTGGTCCATGTACACAATGGAATATTAGCCATGGAAAACATTGAAGCACTGCTCTTTGAGGCACCATAGATGAGCCTGGAGATAATCACAAAACATGAAGTAGGTCGGAAAGCAAAAGACCTATATCTTATATTATCACTTATGGCATTATCTAATAACTGACACAGATGAACATATTTCTAAAGAGAAAGACACTCACAGGCGTAGAACACAAACTATGCTCATCTAAAAGGAAAGGAGGGGGGAAATTGAGAAATGAAGATTAGTGTTACTATACATATTCAAATACATATTATATACATGTATCAAAAAGACCGAACATATAACAAGGGAGGTCGACGGAACAGTGTAATATTTTACATGGGAAGAGGATCTGTACATTAATAGACATACATAATGTCCAAATGAACCAGATTGTGTACACCTAGGACAAACAGTATTCTAAACTTTACCCAGATTAAAAAAATTTTAAAAACCAAGAAGAAGTAATGAGACATAAACTTATGGGGATTTCTCCTGGCAAATTCCATTCTAATTTACAACCTAGGACAATGACTTCCAGAAAGGCTCTGCTGCCCTAGAACCAGGACTGGGGAATGGAGAAATGCTACCTCCTTGTGGACGTTTCCCACAACAGCAGCTTTGAACCCACTGCAAAAGGTCACTAAATTTTCACCAACTTGCAGTTCTGTAAATTGCGCCTGGCCTCCAGAAAATTTCTGGGGTCAAAAATCGACCAAAAAATTCAGAAGAGGGCAACCTTCGAAGAAGACAATTTCAAGAGCTATATTGTACTCACGGTTTTTTTCTTTTAAGAGAAAAGAAAAAGGCGTAGGAATATGATGAATTTTAAAAATTTTCATGACATGCATACCCATATTACAAAACCCTATCAGCACACAGCAGTCAGAATGGCCATTAGGAAAAATGCTGCAAAAAATAAACGGTGAAGGGAGTGTGGAGAAATGCGTACCCTCGGCTGTAAGGGGGGGCATGTAAAGAGCCACTAACGAAAACACAACGTAGGTGCTTTGAAAAGGGAAACATTGAGCTACCAGTCCATCAATCACAACCACTGCTTGGCCTATCACCTGAGAAAATGAGAATCAAAAAGTCACAGGCTGGGAAACCTGTATGCCAGCAATATTTACCATAGGCAGCGCTTGGAAGAAATGAAAATGTCCATCAACCGAGGAATGCACCAAGAAGAAGTGGTCCACGTACACAATGGAATATTACTCTAATAATAAATATAAATTAAATTTAAAAACAAACAAAAGCAAGGAGACATCAACATTTGTGGGTTTATCCGGGCACATTGCACTCTAATTTATAACCGAAGAACACCACTGGCCGGTAGGTCTGTTTCCCTAGTACCAGCAAGGGGAACGTAGAAAGGCTGTCGCTCTCTGGCCGTTACCTGCAAAAGCAGGTTTAAAGCCTGAGCTAATGGTCACTTCATATGAACAAGTACTGCAGGGCTGTAAATGAAACCTGCCCTCAAAATGTCTTGAGGGAGATCATGGCCAAAATATTTCAAATGGTGACACATACTTTAAGAAAACACTTTGAAGAAATAAGCTCTCATCACAGCTGGAAAAATAAAAAGGACATGTCTTACAGCTCAATTTCAACGCATTATGAGACACATGCAAATTCAACCACAAAGAGGTATCAGCTCACACCACTCAGAATAACCATCAGCAAAAACTACAAAGAATAAATGCTGAAGGTGCTGGGAAGAAATGCATACCCTCCGCTTTAAGTGGGACGTAACCTGGAAAGAGCCACTAAAGAGAACGGAATAGAGGTGCCTTTAAAAGGTAAACATTGAGCTACCATATGATCCAGCAGACCTATTCCTGGACCTATAACCTAAGAAGACAGAATTGGAAGGACACAGGTACGCAAATCTGCATTGCATAGTATACCAATAGCCAAGATATGGAAGTAACCAAAAAGTCCAACGACAGATGGGTGGACAAAGAAGAACTGCTCCATGTACAGATGGAATATGAGCTAGTGAAAAAATGAAACAATGCCATTTGCAGCACCATAGATGAGTCTAGAAGTAATCACGCAGCTTGGAGTAAGTGAGAAAGCGAAAGACACATATCCTATCCTATCACATATAGGTGTTACCGAAAAAATGATACAAACAAAGGTATTTCCACAGAGAAACACTATCATAGATTCATTTAAAAAACTTATGGTTCACCAAATGGAAAGGTGTGAGGATTGGATACATTACCGTATTGAGGTTAACAGAGAGATACAAACACATGTGAAATATATAATCACCAAAGACCTACGCTATACCAAGAGAAGACTACTCAACATTGTGTCGTAACAGACATGGGAAAAGGATCCGAAGAAAAATAGATATATGTATATGTGTGAAAGAACCACATCTTGCACACCTAGAACAAACAAAACATTGTAATCAAGTTTGCTGTGATAAAAAATAAAAATTAAGTTAAAAATACCAACAAGAAGTAATGAGACATAAACTTAAAGGGCTTTTTCCTCGCACATTCCATTCTAATTTACAACCTAGAACACCACTTCCACTAAGGCTCTGTTGCCCTAGTAACCAGATTTGGTAAAGGAGAAATGCTGCCGCCTTGTGGCCGATTCCCGCAACAGCAGCTTTTAACCCACAGCTAATGGTCACTTACCATTCACAAGGACTCAGGGTTGTAAAGGACACCTGCCCTCAAATTGTGCTGAAGTAGGGAATGGATAAAAAAAATTCAAAACAGGCAAAATGTTCACGAAGCTCGTATGAAGAGGTAAGTTTTACTCACTCTCTTTTTAAAGAAAGGAAAATGGATAAAAGCTCAACCTCAGGAAGTATTAGACTCATGCAATCTAATCTACAAAAAGTTTTCAACTCACACCCGTCGACTGACCGTTGGC
>NW_028122087.1:50000-52271 GCF_965194805.1 Balaenoptera borealis | reverse complement strand
GGCAGGCAGGCAGCCCCCCCACCTCCTTTTCTGGCTCTCAGGCAACAGTGGCCGACGACCCCGCGAGGAGAACGCCTGACACGTGGCACGGAGCCTGCGGGGTGGGGTCGTCTCAGCCACCACCGGGTGCCTGCGGCGGGGGGTGGGAGTCACACGGGGTAGAAGACCCACGCGCCACCTCGCCCCGCCGCCCTCGGGTGAGCCAGAGACCGGAGGCGGCACCGCGGGCCGGGTCAGCCGGGCGCACACACGAGAGCCGGCGCGCAGGCCCAGGCGGGCGGCTCAAGCGGCAAGGGCCGGTTCGGGTGCCAGGCGGCAGTCCCAAGCCCAGAGCCCTGCATGCGTCCGGAGTCCCAAAGTCCTCAGCGACAGACGCCAGGGAAGACCGTGTCAGCACCTATCTGGTGGCAAAAAAGGCCCATTTCGGGCGAAAAAAATCACGACGCCCGGCAGCGGGGCCCATCCACGAATCGCAGGGGGGGTCCCCGGGACCTCGGTCCCGCCACCTGTCCCCAACCCTTCCCCATCCACACCAGTCCCGGAGCCCTCGGGGCCACCTGGTCGACCCGAGGAGCGTGGTGGCAAAGTGGGGGCGGGGCGGGAGGGGCGGGAAAACGTGGGAGAGGCAGCGAGCGGGCCGGGGTCGCCCTCCCCGGTTCGCCCGCGCGGGCAGGTACCGGTCCCTCCGAGTCTCTCTCCGGGCGAGGACTTGGTTAGAGAAAAAGAAATATCCCACTCGGCCGCCTCCGACGAGCGGGCCCCACGAGGGACCGCGCCCGGGCCCAGGCCGCCCTATCCGGGCCACCCAGTACGGCTCGGGCCGGTCCCCACCCCCCGGCCGGGACTCGCGGTGGAGGAGGGGGCGGGGCAGGGTGAGAAAAAGTCGCGTCCGCCGACCGGGACCCACGTGGGCACGCTGAAGGGCCGGGTGCGCCCTCCCCTCCCCGGCCCGGCCACCCGCGCGAGCAGGGCCCGGTCCGTCCACGTCCCCGGACCCAGGGGGACTTGGAAACATTTTCCCAGGGAGGCGCCTCCCAGGCGACCGGAGCCCACGAGGGACCGCACCCGTGTTGGCCCGTGCCGGTCTCTCCGGGTCACCCCTCGCGGCCCAGGCCGGTCCGGTCCCCACCTCTGGCGTCCGACTCGGAAAAACATCGGTCAGAATGAATCCGACCACCGGGACCCACGCGCGCCCACCACCGAGCCCGTCGCGCCCTCCACCGGCCTAAACGCACGGGCCCGGGCCGGTCCCCACCTCCGGAGCGGGGCGCTGTGGGGACCCGGGGAGGGAGGGGGTGGGGAGGGGGTCGGGGAACGAACGCTCCAAAGGGTGAGCCAGGAGAAGGCCCGACCGCCCATCCATCCACAGGCGCTCCGGAGGGCGCGAAAGACCCTCTCCCTTCCCACTGCGGCGGCCCGGCCCAGGTCGGGTCGGATGGCCGGGTCGGTCCCCGCGGCCGGAGGGGCGCGGTCGGATGCTGGTCGACCAGGCCAGGCGGTCCCTCAAGCCGGCTCGAGAGCGCGGCGACGGTCACACCCTCACAGACCTGCACGCCCAATCTCAAGCGACAGCAGGAGGCGCCCACGCCTGGGCGCCACCGGGACAGTCGCCACCAGCGTCGCCTGGCTCCCGGAACTCTGCCTCGGGCCCGGCGGCCGAGTCACAGCCCTCACGAAGGTCGCCGCCGAAGCTCCAGAGACAAGGGACAATATAAAAGCGGCCGCCAGGTGGCTCCCGACAACCGGCTCCAACGTCCCCGGGCCGGATCCCGGTCGCCGGCCGGCCACCGAGGACGCTGCAGCGCCGCCGGGCCGCCCAAACGCCCGAGCTCAGCCCGGGGCGAGGCGGCGGGCGTCTGGCGCGGCCCCGAGGCGTCCGTCTCGGAGCTAGCTCCCGGGTCGGCACGACACGGCGCGACCCCGGCAGCAGACGGGGTGGGGGGGCGGGGGAAGCCGGGAAGATGTCGCCGGGAGGCTGCCTCGGAGGAGACGCACTCCCCACGCGATTCCTGGGCGGGGGGAAATCCCACGGAGACGCCGGCGGTGCCCGGGGAGGCTGGCACGGGCTGCCCAGAGGGGCACGAGCAAGATCCCCGGCTGCCCGGACGGAGGGAGGGAGGGAGGGAGGGAAGGCGGGGACTGGCAAACCGAAACCAGGCCAGCGCTCAGAGAACAACGCAGGAATTCATCCTTTCTCGAACGGAGGAGGTCTTTCGGAAGCAGACACGCAAAGCCCAGAAGCTAGAAAGGAAAGGAAGGATACACTCTGAC
>NW_028122087.1:37500-45000 GCF_965194805.1 Balaenoptera borealis | reverse complement strand
CCTCTTCACTATCGCGGCCTCTCTTGTTGCGCGGAGCACAGGCTCCAGATGCGCAGGCTCAGTAATTGTGGCTCACGGGCCTAGTTGCTCCGCGACATGTGGGATCTTCCCAGACCAGGGCCCGAACCCGTGTCCCCTGCATCAGCAGGCAGATTCTCAACCACTGCGCCACCAGGAAAGCCCAGGGTCTCTGTTTTTAATTTAAGGTCCTCTGAAACGTCAGTAAGTGTTCGTGAACATACTCATGTGTACTTTATTCCTCCATCCAATCGTCAGTCATCTGGCAGAAGGAGAGCCTCATCACCGGCAAACAACATTCCGACCCTTAATGAGAAAATACTTTTCTGGTGCTTTCGCCAAAAAATGCAAAGCCCCTTATTTAAGCTAATGACATTAAAAAGAAATCCTTAGTACCTAGGAACAGAACAAAGTGAAAGAAACACAATGCACAGACTTGGGGGAAGAAAGAAAGAAAGAGAGAGAGAGAGAGAGAGAGAGAGAGAGAGAGAGAGAGAGAGAAGAAAAGAAAAGAAAGAAAAGAAAGAAAGAAAGAAAGAAAGAAAGAAAGAAAGAAAGAAAGAAAGAAAGAAAAAGAAAGAAAGAAAGAAAAAGAAAGAAAGAAAGAAAGAAAAAGAAAGAAAGAAAGAGAAAATCTCTCAACCTAAAAGTTTTTGTAACAAACGGACAATCTGTGATTTGGTAGGTAAAATATATTTTTGGAACGTAAAGTTCTTTGAGACAAGAATGGAGAAGAAAACAAGAAAAAGACAATCAGAATTCAGAACGCTTAGAAACCTGAATCGGTCATGAACAGGAACTAGGAAGCCACGGTGAACGGGGTCCGTGACACCAGTGTTTCTGGACCGGCAAATGGATGATTCCATTCCATCATGTCTAGAAGCATACATTTTCACACAGCGTCACTTTTTCAAAATTTCTTTCCCCCAAAGTGATGCCAGAGGTGTGGAGTCATACATCGAAACATCTTTAGTTTTACAGTTAGTTTGAGTTTTACAGTTCCTTCTGTAATAAGGAGACAGAAGTAGGTCCACTGAGACTTGTTGAGCCAAGAACGTTTCCATAGGTTATCTCTGGAAACGATCTAGACGTTCCACGAATTCCCCATCATTCCACTTATGCCAACTCTAAAGTTTCTAAAGTGACCCCAAAGGTCTGGGAGAAACTGTTTTTAAGTAGACATACATACCACAACACATAACCTTTCTTAAGGAGTTCCTCCACCTAGAGCTATCGAAATCACTTGTTCTAAATCCCATGACGATGAGATGACCCGTGAACATCTCCTGAGACTTTAGACGACGTCAGCCATCACCCCCCAAGTTCTTTTTCTTGCTGACGAATTCGGTTCACTCCCGTGAACTTATTGGATTTGGGGTCGACGTAGATAGAAGAAAAGGTTGACCTCGAATGCTGATCACGCTAAAGACCTGCCTAGTTTCATAAAACCCATCCCTTGACCTTGGCTATATCTCGGCTGAAGGGTTCATCCTAGATCACGTGAACTTGCAAAAACCTTCGGGCGGGTCCCTTTCTAGTGGACTGAATTCGGGAGTGCTTCCTTCTAAGCCAGTTCAAGAGAGCTCTTTCACAAGTTAACTGTGGCACTCGGATCCGTACGTAGACACAGGCCAGCTCTAGGAGGGAGCTACAGACATACCCGTTACCGGGCCCTTTCCAGATTCTTGCACAGCAGTACCATAGAAATGAAGATCGCTTCCACAAGACTCTAAGGCTAACAAGGCAAAACGTTTTAATTGAAAGACATAGCTTGTACACAAGGGAGAAGGCGGTGTGCGGGGTGGGGGGGTGGGGGGGGATGTGGGGGGGGGGGTGGGGGGGAGGCGAGAGACAGCTCCCCGAGTCGAGTCGCTTTGATCACGGAAGGGAGAGTCTGTCTCGGGATCACTGATCATTTCCGGAAATCCTCCACATTCTTGGATCAGCAGCAGCTGGTTCCACGGTGGCTACCTATGGGGAATAGCAAGCGCTTCCACGAGGCGAAAGAAGCGCACGAGGATTTTCTGCAAGAAAGCACAGGAACAGATAAGGGTTAAATGTACAGTTGAGCTTCCTGTCTCGTGACAACTAGGTACAGTCGTGGGTGTCAACAGAGGTAACGTTAATCTTTTACTCCCGCGAGCCTCTTTTGTGTGTGGGGGGGGGGGGTGGGGGGGTGGGGGTGGGGTGTGTGTGTGCGTGTGCGTGTGCGTGTGCGTGTGCGTGTGCGTGTGTGTGTGTGTGTGTGTGTGTGTGTGTGTGTGTGTGGAAGGTCCGGGTTATTGCTCAACGCCCCTCATGTCATATCCCCTTGCGATGAGGTCACCCTGAGTCAGGAGTGTGCGTATCTCCGTGATGCATCTGAAAGGCACGTGCCAAGTCAACCCAGGGGAATAGTCAACTGCACCTCAAACAGTGTCTGAGCTTGCGATAGACACACCTGTCTTTCTCCGGTTTTGTCATCTCGACCGTCACTTTTGGACATTGTGGGGATGGCGCAGGCCGAGCCAGAATATCCACCATGTCTTTAAATATCAGTGAGTCTCAAGGGTGTGTGCGACCTTCACCCAGGAAGAGTGCGCCCTGATGAGCAAATTCCAGGGGATGCTGTCTAGAGCTGTGCTGCTGGAGGACCTCAGTTATCTGGTGTCCATGGGTGAGTCTGTCCACAGCCATTTATCTGATAAAAGATTACCCAGAGGAGCTTTGCGTATTCTGCCCCCCACCACGCCGATGCCTATACACTTACAGAGCATCCACATCTGCCTGAAGGGGATGTGCTTCTTTCTTTCTTTCTTTCTTTTTAATTTTTTTTTTTTCAGGATCCCACCAGGATGGACAATTTCTGGCCACAATCACACGTCTTCCTTTCTGCTCCATATCTAACACTCAGAACAGTGCAGGACACTCACCTCATGGCACGCCTGCATCCAGTGGATGGATCAACGTGATAGGTAGTTCCTAACCAGCTCCTCTGCTCTTGAAACCGTGGCAGAGTTTGGCACAACACTCGTCATCATAGCAGACATTTTCCCTTTAAAAGAGAGTTCATGGGGATGGGGGGTGGGGTTGGGGGGTGGGGTGGGGGGTGGTTGGCCTTCCGAGGGAGCTGATGTTATTGAATATGGTTTTTTGAAAATAATGTTCGATCCACTATGGAACAATGGATTCACCCTCGTTAGAAAAACAAAGGATTTCACAGTCTGTTTCTGGTCTGGGACCTGAGCATCAGCAGACAGTTCCTGAATACCTGAGCCCAAAGTCAGCGTCCCTCCTGCTCTGGGGAAGGGCTGGGCGTACTTCCCCGTGCTCAGGACGCCCTTCCCCGTGTGCTCAGGACGCCCTTCCCCGTGTGCTCAGGACGCCCTCCCCCCCCCCCCCCCCCCCCCGTGCTGCTCTTTAACGTTCCTTCGCCTCGCTCCTCCTCCTGACGTGAACCTGAAGACCACACGCAGGTTCCAACGCAGGGCTCCAAATCCAGGTCCATGTTTCCCACGAAACACGTTATCGGCTGCACCAATCAGATGTGCTTTCACAGCTGGAGCAGGAGGAGAGATGAGGAGGATGCAAGAGGATTTCCCAGAGTCCTGAATCCAGGTGGGCTCCAGGCTCATTCGAGTCAGTGTGGAGAGAAGCCTGGCCACTAGGGGAGAAGGGCAGGTAATGCCCACCGCAGACTCCCCTGAGAAAGTAGTTTTCCTGACACATCTTGTAAGTCATTACCCAGTGCACTCGTCCTTGTAAACACCAGAGAAGTCACACACAGCAGAAACCCTGTGTCTGAGATCAGTGAGGTAGAGCCTTCAGCCAGAAATTACCCTCTTTAAGCCGAAGAAAATCATGTGGGGAGAAACCCTAAGCCTGGAACCACGGTGGAAGAACCTTCAGTTGGCGCTCCAGCCTCAACACACACAGACAGCTCAGAGTGGGATGCATCCCTGACGCGGTAGGGAAGGCAGCACAAGCTTTACTAGGAGGACAGCCGGCGGTCGTCTTGGGCCAGACCACACAATCACCGCTGTAGAAGAAATCCGATGCAATGCATGGGAGAATCCCATTCGCCATGGAGCCAGCACTTGTAGGACATGAGAGGATTCACACTGAATAAAATAGTCTCAGCATGGTGAAGGAAGGACATTCTTCAGTGGTCCCTTATCCCTTGGTGTCCTCACACCAAGGAGGTGCCAATTCTAACGTCACAATGGCAAATTCCTCACCTAGTTCACATCAAGAAATGAATGCTGGGAATATACTGACTCTATAAAGAATGTGTGAGCCCCACGATTGAGACAAGGTTCAGACGTTTGGAGATTGTCTATTACTACAAATCTACAGCATAAATAGGTAGATGGCGAAGTATTTTGAGAATGCAAAGTTTGGTACCAAGAAAGAAAGCAACCCCACTTCAGTGGATCAGTGCTTGGACATATGTAAGCACTACCGAATGGGTGTGTGTCTTTCAAAACCAGGAAATGTTGCCCTGAGTCAGAATGGGTCAATTTTCCTTTCATACACTCGCTGTCGATCAGTGAGGGACTTTCTATTTTTATGAAGTTGTAAACATAATTACAAACCCTAGGGTCAATCAGGAACTAAGTTTCAATGGTCAGTAAAAAAGTAGAACACAAGTGATGGGGGTTACCTGTTACATTACTGTCCAAATAGGTATGCACGCACATGTCAAGGATGAGTGGCCACAAGAATAAACACAACAAAGTTGAAACCTGTGCATGTGCGTGTGTGCGTGTGTGTGTGTGAGACTCATAGGTGGATGTTTCCCATAGCCGTGCACTATGGCACTGCAGGATCTGTGGTTGCTGAGTCCCCGGAGGTGGAAGCGCAGATACAGGGCCCTGACTGTGCAGTTATCCATGGATTTTCAGTGCGTGGGCTCGGCACCCGTAACCCTCCATGTTGGTTGTTCAACGGTCAACTCTAGTTTATAGATCAGAGAGGATAACATCATGTGTTCACTATTAATAACTTTTCCAAATAATCTTTATCTTTTTAAAAGGAAGACATCATTTAATCCATTTCACAAGCTGATATTGGGAACCTACTGCCCCAGCACGTGAATTATCCCTACAGAACACAAGATCCCCGAGAAGGAAGAGCCCTGAGCACTGAGACGCCATGAAGGTAGGCTTTTAGATGATATTCTCTGCTTCTCCAGCTTGAGGTAAAACATGGGATGACTGGGTCTACCTATCCCATTCCGGTTTGTCAAATGGGAGCCCCCATGGCACGTATCACCAGAAGTCGGTCCATGATAACTCCATCTATAGGAATTCTTGGCAGTTTTAGGTTTAGGATCATTGCTTTTCCTGCCATCGATTGAAAACTCCTTGGGCCCTGTTAGCAGTGACAGATTCAATGAGTCCAGTACTTCATAGGTTTTGTCACGTATTTAGAAGGGGAATCACCATCAAGTTGCTGAAATGAGGACTAAGTGTCTTTCAGACATGGAGATAGAAATAAATGGTGCTCTGCGGGGTGTGCGATGACGGGCACCCAGGATTCCTTCACCCAGCCCTCCCTTTGCTCCCTCACCGCTTCCTGGAAAATTGGCGCGCGCGCACGCACACACACACACACACACACACACACACACACACACACACACACACACACACACACACAGCTCTGGGGGCGCTATTTGCTGTCCATGATTTCACGTGCCTTTTGGGCACGGCTGGTAGAGATGGACATGAAGCAGCAGGACAGCAAGCCATCTCGGTCGGCCTAGAGAAGTTTCCCAAGTGAAATATCAGAACCAGGTCAGGGGGGCGCAGAGAGAGGCGGGGAGGGGAGGCCCACGTGACCTGGGAGAGAAGTTGGGGGGGACCGCTGACCGACCTCGGTTCAGGTTCCCCGTCCCCCTCCTGCTGAGAACCTGCCTTCGCTTCCTGCCCTCAGGTGTGTGAGAGGAGCATGTTTCTTTCCAACAAATACCAACACATCAATTCAGTCTGTTTGTGTGTTTGTTCTTGCTTGTTCGTTTTCTGGACGAGGCCAAAGAACCCTTCCAGTGGAGGTGTGTGTACAAAGGAGGATCTGACAGGATGGGAGATTGAGGGTCAGTCCATGTGCCAAGAAATCCAGAGAATCTGTCGTAGCTGAGACTCGGGCCTTTTGCAGAAATAGGCCAAGAGAGTTCAGATTTGATCATTCACTGCCAAATAGTCATCACAGCAGTTTCCTGGAAGGGATTGTGTTGCAGGAGCCAGGGTGGCCCTCAGCCCTCAGGCCTCAGCCCGGCGGGCGGGCAGGCAGGCAGGCAGGCAGGCAGCGGCTATTGTCTGTTGTTCCCGCCCCCACCCCCACCCCCACCCCTGTTCCTTCTCCAGCGCTCCTTCCTAAGTCCCCTGGACTGACCTTTGCCAGGAGCGGGGGAGGGGAGGTCCGGACGATTCATTCGGCAGGGCCTCGTTCAATCGCTCCATTCAAATGCAGAAAGCTCTCCGGTCAAGTCGGAGCGTTTGACTTTGCCTCGAGCTTCTCTTTAATGAATGGCTTTTTCTTTTTTCTTTCCCCAGTTTCCCCCACCCTTAGGCTGCCCCCTCCAAACTGCAGGGAGGGAAGGAGGGAGAGAGGAAGGGATGGGAGGAGGATGTGTGAGAAACAGGCCGTTTTTCCAGGCAAAAGGAGTCCCCTCCTTTTCCTAACCCAGGAAACCCCACTACACCATTTGAGAATCATGGACACGCGTGAAAGCAGACGTCTTCACTTGAGATCTTCCTCCGCAGGAGGACAGAAAGGAGGGCCAGTGTGTCCCTCTTGTGCTGGCCGGTTCTTAAGTCACTTGAATTCAAAATAATCAATAGAGCATGGAGGCACATTTTGGGGCGGCCTACTCTGGAGCCCAACAGTTCCCTCCTCTGAAAGTTCCTTGGAACATATTAAAGCTGAGCTGGTGACTGTGTGTGTGTGTGTGTGTGTGTGTGTGTGTGTGTGTGTGTGTGTGTGTGTGTGTGTGTGTGTGTGTGTGTGTGTCTGAGTCAAGGAGATTTCTAGATCTAGATGTCAGGGTCGAAGCAACTTTAGAAGTTTGAAATAACTCTGATGATGTCGTCGGGTGTTTGGTTCAAATTTCGGAGTGGCTCTCACAGAAACAGGAACGAGGACTTTTTCCATAGGAGCCGTTGTGGCCGTTTCTCTAAGGTTTTCGTCAAGTTCTCTAGCTTCCGTTTGCAGGGCTTCAGGCAAAGGGCCGTTTTAGTTCTCAGTGATGCCAAGTCAAAAGGGTGGGAGAAAATGGCAAACGTTCACGGAGAGAGTCATAGCCAGATATTGGAGGGAACTCAAAAAACTTCGGGATGCAGTCCAGTTTTCAGATTAAGAACAACTCCCTAAGGGAAGTGAGTAGCACCAGAATTTCACATCCACAAGTGTGTATCCCCGTTTTATGGAAACATAATTTTGGCCTCCAAGTAACATATGCGAATAACTCTATTGCCAGGGAAATAAGAAGCCTCACTGAGA
>NW_028122087.1:15000-17500 GCF_965194805.1 Balaenoptera borealis | reverse complement strand
CGTCTCCCCTTTGGGCCCGCGGAGGCGGCTCCACAAGCCGCCCAGTCCACGAATGGACGGGGTGTGTGTGTGGGGGGGGGGGGTCTGCGGTATGGGTAAGCACACGGCTCACAGGAGCGCTCGCGGCCGCAGCCGGGGGCACAACCTCAGCCGCCCCCCGACCCAACACGATCCCCCCCACCGCACAGCCGTGGGAGGACGACCGCGACGAGGCGGCACCCGGCCCCCCACCGAGGGGGGGAACAGAGGCACGCCTCCCTTACCGTCTCGACCCCCGCCAAGAGAGCCACTCAGGGGACACACCACCGCGGCGGGGACCCGAGGAGCACGCTGGGAAAAGGGAACGACACCACCGCTCGGCCTCGGGCACCTGAGGGACAACCTGGAGCGCTCCAGGGGCACCACCGACGGCCAAGCAAGGCACGCTCACGCGCCAGCAGGGGCGCGCAGCGCAGCGGCGGGACGGCCCCCCCCCACCGACGCGGGGAGGACCGCTCGCGAGGCACACGCCAAGGAGGCGAAGCGAGAGTGTCTGCTGCGTCCGAGGACCACGGACCCGCCCGCCCCGTGAGGCAGGGGGCAGGAGACCGAGGGTCAGGGCCGGAGACCACCACCCCTGCCCTTCCACACACCCCCTCGACAGGCCGGGAGGGCGTGAAAAGAGAGGCGAGGGGCCCGCGGACAGAACGAGAAGAGCGGTCCCGTTCGCCAGGAACGTCCGTCCCTCGTCTGGCGCGACTTAGGTCCGGCCCAGGAGAGCGCGACAGCACCACATCGATCAGTCAATCCAGCGAGCCAGGGGCCAGAAAGTCCCGAAGGAGAGGGGCACGGTGAGGACCATCATCCGAGGAGCCTGCTTCAGCCTCACCGGCAGGCAGGCAGGCAGGCAGGCAGGCAGGCAGGCAGCCCCCCCACCTCCTTTTCTGGCTCTCAGGCAACAGTGGCCGACGACCCCGCGAGGAGAACGCCTGACACGTGGCACGGAGCCTGCGGGGTGGGGTCGTCTCAGCCACCACCGGGTGCCTGCGGCGGGGGGTGGGAGTCACACGGGGTAGAAGACCCACGCGCCACCTCGCCCCGCCGCCCTCGGGTGAGCCAGAGACCGGAGGCGGCACCGCGGGCCGGGTCAGCCGGGCGCACACACGAGAGCCGGCGCGCAGGCCCAGGCGGGCGGCTCAAGCGGCAAGGGCCGGTTCGGGTGCCAGGCGGCAGTCCCAAGCCCAGAGCCCTGCATGCGTCCGGAGTCCCAAAGTCCTCAGCGACAGACGCCAGGGAAGACCGTGTCAGCACCTATCTGGTGGCAAAAAAGGCCCATTTCGGGCGAAAAAAATCACGACGCCCGGCAGCGGGGCCCATCCACGAATCGCAGGGGGGGTCCCCGGGACCTCGGTCCCGCCACCTGTCCCCAACCCTTCCCCATCCACACCAGTCCCGGAGCCCTCGGGGCCACCTGGTCGACCCGAGGAGCGTGGTGGCAAAGTGGGGGCGGGGCGGGAGGGGCGGGAAAACGTGGGAGAGGCAGCGAGCGGGCCGGGGTCGCCCTCCCCGGTTCGCCCGCGCGGGCAGGTACCGGTCCCTCCGAGTCTCTCTCCGGGCGAGGACTTGGTTAGAGAAAAAGAAATATCCCACTCGGCCGCCTCCGACGAGCGGGCCCCACGAGGGACCGCGCCCGGGCCCAGGCCGCCCTATCCGGGCCACCCAGTACGGCTCGGGCCGGTCCCCACCCCCCGGCCGGGACTCGCGGTGGAGGAGGGGGCGGGGCAGGGTGAGAAAAAGTCGCGTCCGCCGACCGGGACCCACGTGGGCACGCTGAAGGGCCGGGTGCGCCCTCCCCTCCCCGGCCCGGCCACCCGCGCGAGCAGGGCCCGGTCCGTCCACGTCCCCGGACCCAGGGGGACTTGGAAACATTTTCCCAGGGAGGCGCCTCCCAGGCGACCGGAGCCCACGAGGGACCGCACCCGTGTTGGCCCGTGCCGGTCTCTCCGGGTCACCCCTCGCGGCCCAGGCCGGTCCGGTCCCCACCTCTGGCGTCCGACTCGGAAAAACATCGGTCAGAATGAATCCGACCACCGGGACCCACGCGCGCCCACCACCGAGCCCGTCGCGCCCTCCACCGGCCTAAACGCACGGGCCCGGGCCGGTCCCCACCTCCGGAGCGGGGCGCTGTGGGGACCCGGGGAGGGAGGGGGTGGGGAGGGGGTCGGGGAACGAACGCTCCAAAGGGTGAGCCAGGAGAAGGCCCGACCGCCCATCCATCCACAGGCGCTCCGGAGGGCGCGAAAGACCCTCTCCCTTCCCACTGCGGCGGCCCGGCCCAGGTCGGGTCGGATGGCCGGGTCGGTCCCCGCGGCCGGAGGGGCGCGGTCGGATGCTGGTCGACCAGGCCAGGCGGTCCCTCAAGCCGGCTCGAGAGCGCGGCGACGGTCACACCCTCACAGACCTGCACGCCCAATCTCAAGCGACAGCAGGAGGCGCCCACGCCTGGGCGCCACCGGGACAG
>NW_028122087.1:0-10000 GCF_965194805.1 Balaenoptera borealis | reverse complement strand
AATTGTGGAAACTGACATTCGAAACACGTAGTTAGGCTCTTGGTGCGATTTCACCTAGTCATTGAAATGTGTACACACTGGAACCATGGAAAGTGAGACACCTCTCTCTCTCTCTCTCTCTCTCTCTCTCTCTCTCTCTCTCTCTCTCTCTCTCTCTCTCTCTCTCTCTCTCCTCCCTCCCTCCTTCTCTCTCTGCCCCCCTCCCTCCCTCCCTCACCTCATTTCTACCAAAGGTCGCCAAATGAAGACTCGTTTGTTTCCAAACCAAGTTTCCTTTCATTAAATTGGGTGGGAGCTTTCCCTAAGGATTGCATGGGAAGGTGTTATCCTCATTCGTTTTAGTAGTTTTCCTTAGAACTAGAAAATTAGAATTCTGCTGAATGATGAACATGCACCTCGCTTAAGTTTCTGCTAGGAAATCCATGCACCATGTTGATGGAACGAAAAGGAAAAGGATTTTTAACAAGGTTTTTTTCTCCACTTCAGATGAATTTTACAGGGCGGGGAGGGAGGAGGTGAGGGGGTCTCTGTTGTTGTTGTTGTTGTTGTTGTTTTTTTAATTTTTAAAAAAATTTTATTCTTGGCTGTGTTGGGTCTTCGTTTCTGTGCAAGGGCCTTCTCCAGTTGCGGCAAGCGGGGGCCACTCTTCACCGCGGTAGGCGGGCCTCTTCACTATCGCGGCCTCTCTTGTTGCGCGGAGCACAGGCTCCAGATGCGCAGGCTCAGTAATTGTGGCTCACGGGCCTAGTTGCTCCGCGACATGTGGGATCTTCCCAGACCAGGGCCCGAACCCGTGTCCCCTGCATCAGCAGGCAGATTCTCAACCACTGCGCCACCAGGAAAGCCCAGGGTCTCTGTTTTTAATTTAAGGTCCTCTGAAACGTCAGTAAGTGTTCGTGAACATACTCATGTGTACTTTATTCCTCCATCCAATCGTCAGTCATCTGGCAGAAGGAGAGCCTCATCACCGGCAAACAACATTCCGACCCTTAATGAGAAAATACTTTTCTGGTGCTTTCGCCAAAAAATGCAAAGCCCCTTATTTAAGCTAATGACATTAAAAAGAAATCCTTAGTACCTAGGAACAGAACAAAGTGAAAGAAACACAATGCACAGACTTGGGGGAAGAAAGAAAGAAAGAGAGAGAGAGAGAGAGAGGGAGAGAGAGAGAGAGAGAGAGAGAAGAAAAGAAAAGAAAGAAAAAGAAAGAAAGAAAGAAAGAAAGAAAGAAAGAAAGAAAGAAAGAAAGAAAGAAAAAGAAAGAAAGAAAGAAAAAGAAAGAAAGAAAGAAAGAAAAAGAAAGAAAGAAAGAGAAAATCTCTCAACCTAAAAGTTTTTGTAACAAACGGACAATCTGTGATTTGGTAGGTAAAATATATTTTTGGAACGTAAAGTTCTTTGAGACAAGAATGGAGAAGAAAACAAGAAAAAGACAATCAGAATTCAGAACGCTTAGAAACCTGAATCGGTCATGAACAGGAACTAGGAAGCCACGGTGAACGGGGTCCGTGACACCAGTGTTTCTGGACCGGCAAATGGATGATTCCATTCCATCATGTCTAGAAGCATACATTTTCACACAGCGTCACTTTTTCAAAATTTCTTTCCCCCAAAGTGATGCCAGAGGTGTGGAGTCATACATCGAAACATCTTTAGTTTTACAGTTAGTTTGAGTTTTACAGTTCCTTCTGTAATAAGGAGACAGAAGTAGGTCCACTGAGACTTGTTGAGCCAAGAACGTTTCCATAGGTTATCTCTGGAAACGATCTAGACGTTCCACGAATTCCCCATCATTCCACTTATGCCAACTCTAAAGTTTCTAAAGTGACCCCAAAGGTCTGGGAGAAACTGTTTTTAAGTAGACATACATACCACAACACATAACCTTTCTTAAGGAGTTCCTCCACCTAGAGCTATCGAAATCACTTGTTCTAAATCCCATGACGATGAGATGACCCGTGAACATCTCCTGAGACTTTAGACGACGTCAGCCATCACCCCCCAAGTTCTTTTTCTTGCTGACGAATTCGGTTCACTCCCGTGAACTTATTGGATTTGGGGTCGACGTAGATAGAAGAAAAGGTTGACCTCGAATGCTGATCACGCTAAAGACCTGCCTAGTTTCATAAAACCCATCCCTTGACCTTGGCTATATCTCGGCTGAAGGGTTCATCCTAGATCACGTGAACTTGCAAAAACCTTCGGGCGGGTCCCTTTCTAGTGGACTGAATTCGGGAGTGCTTCCTTCTAAGCCAGTTCAAGAGAGCTCTTTCACAAGTTAACTGTGGCACTCGGATCCGTACGTAGACACAGGCCAGCTCTAGGAGGGAGCTACAGACATACCCGTTACCGGGCCCTTTCCAGATTCTTGCACAGCAGTACCATAGAAATGAAGATCGCTTCCACAAGACTCTAAGGCTAACAAGGCAAAACGTTTTAATTGAAAGACATAGCTTGTACACAAGGGAGAAGGCGGTGTGCGGGGTGGGGGGTGGGGGGGGATGTGGGGGGGGGTGGGGGGGGGAGGCGAGAGACAGCTCCCCGAGTCGAGTCGCTTTGATCACGGAAGGGAGAGTCTGTCTCTGGGATCACTGATCATTTCCCGAAATCCTCCACATTCTTGGATCAGCAGCAGCTGGTTCCACGGTGGCTACCTATGGGGAATAGCAAGCGCTTCCACGAGGCGAAAGAAGCGCACGAGGATTTCTGCAAGAAAGCACAGAACAGATAAGGGTTAAATGTACAGTTGAGCTTCCTGTCTCGTGACAACTAGGTACAGTCGTGGGTGTCAACAGAGGTAACGTTAATCTTTTACTCCCGCGAGCCTCTTTTGTGTGTGGGGGGGGGGGGGGGGGGGGTGGGGGGGTGGGGGTGTTGTGTGTGCGTGTGCGTGTGCGTGTGCGTGTGCGTGTGTGTGTGTGTGTGTGTGTGTGTGTGTGTGTGTGTGTGGAGGTCCGGGTTATTTGCTCAACGCCCCTCATGTCATATCCCCTTGCGATGAGGTCACCCTGAGTCAGGAGTGTGCGTATCTCCGTGATGCATCTGAAAGGCACGTGCCAAGTCAACCCAGGGGAATAGTCAACTGCACCTCAAACAGTGTCTGAGCTTGCGATAGACACACCTGTCTTTCTCCGGTTTTGTCATCTCGACCGTCACTTTTGGACATTGTGGGGATGGCGCAGGCCGAGCCAGAATATCCACCATGTCTTTAAATATCAGTGAGTCTCAAGGGTGTGTGCGACCTTCACCCAGGAAGAGTGCGCCCTGATGAGCAAATTCCAGGGGATGCTGTCTAGAGCTGTGCTGCTGGAGGACCTCAGTTATCTGGTGTCCATGGGTGAGTCTGTCCACAGCCATTTATCTGATAAAAGATTACCCAGAGGAGCTTTGCGTATTCTGCCCCCCACCACGCCGATGCCTATACACTTACAGAGCATCCACATCTGCCTGAAGGGGATGTGCTTCTTTCTTTCTTTCTTTCTTTTTAATTTTTTTTTTTTCAGGATCCCACCAGGATGGACAATTTCTGGCCACAATCACACGTCTTCCTTTCTGCTCCATATCTAACACTCAGAACAGTGCAGGACACTCACCTCATGGCACGCCTGCATCCAGTGGATGGATCAACGTGATAGGTAGTTCCTAACCAGCTCCTCTGCTCTTGAAACCGTGGCAGAGTTTGGCACAACACTCGTCATCATAGCAGACATTTTCCCTTTAAAAGAGAGTTCATGGGGATGGGGGGTGGGGTTGGGGGGTGGGGTGGGGGGTGGTTGGCCTTCCGAGGGAGCTGATGTTATTGAATATGGTTTTTTGAAAATAATGTTCGATCCACTATGGAACAATGGATTCACCCTCGTTAGAAAAACAAAGGATTTCACAGTCTGTTTCTGGTCTGGGACCTGAGCATCAGCAGACAGTTCCTGAATACCTGAGCCCAAAGTCAGCGTCCCTCCTGCTCTGGGGAAGGGCTGGGCGTACTTCCCCGTGCTCAGGACGCCCTTCCCCGTGTGCTCAGGACGCCCTTCCCCGTGTGCTCAGGACGCCCTCCCCCCCCCCCCCCCCCCCCCGTGCTGCTCTTTAACGTTCCTTCGCCTCGCTCCTCCTCCTGACGTGAACCTGAAGACCACACGCAGGTTCCAACGCAGGGCTCCAAATCCAGGTCCATGTTTCCCACGAAACACGTTATCGGCTGCACCAATCAGATGTGCTTTCACAGCTGGAGCAGGAGGAGAGATGAGGAGGATGCAAGAGGATTTCCCAGAGTCCTGAATCCAGGTGGGCTCCAGGCTCATTCGAGTCAGTGTGGAGAGAAGCCTGGCCACTAGGGGAGAAGGGCAGGTAATGCCCACCGCAGACTCCCCTGAGAAAGTAGTTTTCCTGACACATCTTGTAAGTCATTACCCAGTGCACTCGTCCTTGTAAACACCAGAGAAGTCACACACAGCAGAAACCCTGTGTCTGAGATCAGTGAGGTAGAGCCTTCAGCCAGAAATTACCCTCTTTAAGCCGAAGAAAATCATGTGGGGAGAAACCCTAAGCCTGGAACCACGGTGGAAGAACCTTCAGTTGGCGCTCCAGCCTCAACACACACAGACAGCTCAGAGTGGGATGCATCCCTGACGCGGTAGGGAAGGCAGCACAAGCTTTACTAGGAGGACAGCCGGCGGTCGTCTTGGGCCAGACCACACAATCACCGCTGTAGAAGAAATCCGATGCAATGCATGGGAGAATCCCATTCGCCATGGAGCCAGCACTTGTAGGACATGAGAGGATTCACACTGAATAAAATAGTCTCAGCATGGTGAAGGAAGGACATTCTTCAGTGGTCCCTTATCCCTTGGTGTCCTCACACCAAGGAGGTGCCAATTCTAACGTCACAATGGCAAATTCCTCACCTAGTTCACATCAAGAAATGAATGCTGGGAATATACTGACTCTATAAAGAATGTGTGAGCCCCACGATTGAGACAAGGTTCAGACGTTTGGAGATTGTCTATTACTACAAATCTACAGCATAAATAGGTAGATGGCGAAGTATTTTGAGAATGCAAAGTTTGGTACCAAGAAAGAAAGCAACCCCACTTCAGTGGATCAGTGCTTGGACATATGTAAGCACTACCGAATGGGTGTGTGTCTTTCAAAACCAGGAAATGTTGCCCTGAGTCAGAATGGGTCAATTTTCCTTTCATACACTCGCTGTCGATCAGTGAGGGACTTTCTATTTTTATGAAGTTGTAAACATAATTACAAACCCTAGGGTCAATCAGGAACTAAGTTTCAATGGTCAGTAAAAAAGTAGAACACAAGTGATGGGGGTTACCTGTTACATTACTGTCCAAATAGGTATGCACGCACATGTCAAGGATGAGTGGCCACAAGAATAAACACAACAAAGTTGAAACCTGTGCATGTGCGTGTGTGCGTGTGTGTGTGTGAGACTCATAGGTGGATGTTTCCCATAGCCGTGCACTATGGCACTGCAGGATCTGTGGTTGCTGAGTCCCCGGAGGTGGAAGCGCAGATACAGGGCCCTGACTGTGCAGTTATCCATGGATTTTCAGTGCGTGGGCTCGGCACCCGTAACCCTCCATGTTGGTTGTTCAACGGTCAACTCTAGTTTATAGATCAGAGAGGATAACATCATGTGTTCACTATTAATAACTTTTCCAAATAATCTTTATCTTTTTAAAAGGAAGACATCATTTAATCCATTTCACAAGCTGATATTGGGAACCTACTGCCCCAGCACGTGAATTATCCCTACAGAACACAAGATCCCCGAGAAGGAAGAGCCCTGAGCACTGAGACGCCATGAAGGTAGGCTTTTAGATGATATTCTCTGCTTCTCCAGCTTGAGGTAAAACATGGGATGACTGGGTCTACCTATCCCATTCCGGTTTGTCAAATGGGAGCCCCCATGGCACGTATCACCAGAAGTCGGTCCATGATAACTCCATCTATAGGAATTCTTGGCAGTTTTAGGTTTAGGATCATTGCTTTTCCTGCCATCGATTGAAAACTCCTTGGGCCCTGTTAGCAGTGACAGATTCAATGAGTCCAGTACTTCATAGGTTTTGTCACGTATTTAGAAGGGGAATCACCATCAAGTTGCTGAAATGAGGACTAAGTGTCTTTCAGACATGGAGATAGAAATAAATGGTGCTCTGCGGGGTGTGCGATGACGGGCACCCAGGATTCCTTCACCCAGCCCTCCCTTTGCTCCCTCACCGCTTCCTGGAAAATTGGCGCGCGCGCACGCACACACACACACACACACACACACACACACACACACACACACACACACACACACACACACAGCTCTGGGGGCGCTATTTGCTGTCCATGATTTCACGTGCCTTTTGGGCACGGCTGGTAGAGATGGACATGAAGCAGCAGGACAGCAAGCTGGCATCTCGGTCGGCCTAGAGAAGTTTCCCAAGTGAAATATCAGAACCAGGTCAGGGGGGCGCAGAGAGAGGCGGGGAGGGGAGGCCCACGTGACCTGGGAGAGAAGTTGGGGGGGACCGCTGACCGACCTCGGTTCAGGTTCCCCGTCCCCCTCCTGCTGAGAACCTGCCTTCGCTTCCTGCCCTCAGGTGTGTGAGAGGAGCATGTTTCTTTCCAACAAATACCAACACATCAATTCAGTCTGTTTGTGTGTTTGTTCTTGCTTGTTCGTTTTCTGGACGAGGCCAAAGAACCCTTCCAGTGGAGGTGTGTGTACAAAGGAGGATCTGACAGGATGGGAGATTGAGGGTCAGTCCATGTGCCAAGAAATCCAGAGAATCTGTCGTAGCTGAGACTCGGGCCTTTTGCAGAAATAGGCCAAGAGAGTTCAGATTTGATCATTCACTGCCAAATAGTCATCACAGCAGTTTCCTGGAAGGGATTGTGTTGCAGGAGCCAGGGTGGCCCTCAGCCCTCAGGCCTCAGCCCGGCGGGCGGGCAGGCAGGCAGGCAGGCAGGCAGCGGCTATTGTCTGTTGTTCCCGCCCCCACCCCCACCCCCACCCCTGTTCCTTCTCCAGCGCTCCTTCCTAAGTCCCCTGGACTGACCTTTGCCAGGAGCGGGGGAGGGGAGGTCCGGACGATTCATTCGGCAGGGCCTCGTTCAATCGCTCCATTCAAATGCAGAAAGCTCTCCGGTCAAGTCGGAGCGTTTGACTTTGCCTCGAGCTTCTCTTTAATGAATGGCTTTTTCTTTTTTCTTTCCCCAGTTTCCCCCACCCTTAGGCTGCCCCCTCCAAACTGCAGGGAGGGAAGGAGGGAGAGAGGAAGGGATGGGAGGAGGATGTGTGAGAAACAGGCCGTTTTTCCAGGCAAAAGGAGTCCCCTCCTTTTCCTAACCCAGGAAACCCCACTACACCATTTGAGAATCATGGACACGCGTGAAAGCAGACGTCTTCACTTGAGATCTTCCTCCGCAGGAGGACAGAAAGGAGGGCCAGTGTGTCCCTCTTGTGCTGGCCGGTTCTTAAGTCACTTGAATTCAAAATAATCAATAGAGCATGGAGGCACATTTTGGGGCGGCCTACTCTGGAGCCCAACAGTTCCCTCCTCTGAAAGTTCCTTGGAACATATTAAAGCTGAGCTGGTGACTGTGTGTGTGTGTGTGTGTGTGTGTGTGTGTGTGTGTGTGTGTGTGTGTGTGTGTGTGTGTGTGTGTGTGTGTCTGAGTCAAGGAGATTTCTAGATCTAGATGTCAGGGTCGAAGCAACTTTAGAAGTTTGAAATAACTCTGATGATGTCGTCGGGTGTTTGGTTCAAATTTCGGAGTGGCTCTCACAGAAACAGGAACGAGGACTTTTTCCATAGGAGCCGTTGTGGCCGTTTCTCTAAGGTTTTCGTCAAGTTCTCTAGCTTCCGTTTGCAGGGCTTCAGGCAAAGGGCCGTTTTAGTTCTCAGTGATGCCAAGTCAAAAGGGTGGGAGAAAATGGCAAACGTTCACGGAGAGAGTCATAGCCAGATATTGGAGGGAACTCAAAAAACTTCGGGATGCAGTCCAGTTTTCAGATTAAGAACAACTCCCTAAGGGAAGTGAGTAGCACCAGAATTTCACATCCACAAGTGTGTATCCCCGTTTTATGGAAACATAATTTTGGCCTCCAAGTAACATATGCGAATAACTCTATTGCCAGGGAAATAAGAAGCCTCACTGAGAGTTTCTGAATTAAGGAAAGTAGGGAGAAAAAGATCAGTGATTCTATCCTGCTGACAGAGGTATGAGTTACCAAATGGACGTCCCCCTTTAAAAATAAAAGAAGAAAATTGGGTTTTGTTTGTTTGTTTTTGTTTTTCCTTGTATCTGGAAAACAAAAGATTTAACAATCAGTCCTAATCGCTCCCTCTCTCCCCCTCTCTCTCTCCCTCTCTCTCTCTCTCTCTCTCTCTCTCTCTCTGTTTCTCTCTCTCTCTCTCTCTCTCTCTCTCTTTCTTTATATATATATATCAAAATACTTTATATAGATATTCTTTTTCAGATTCTTTTCTCTCATACGTTATTACAAAGTAGTGAGTAGAGTTTCCTGTGCTATATAGTAGGAGGTGTTTGTTGATTACCTATTTTATGTACAGTAATGTGTATATGTTCATCTCAACTTCCTAAGTTATCTATCCCCCGCTTCCCCAAGCAGTCCTGTTTTACACAAGTAGTCATACACGTTGTCGTCCTATTCATCAGTTCATTCAACCCCATGTAAGTCATTCTTGTTCTTCTTGGAGTCCAGTTTTTCCATCGGTCCTGCCGACCTTGCCTGATGATTGAGGGTGACTGGACGAGTGACGGTTCCAAAAAGTTTACAAGAGCTTTTGTGAAGGATTGTAGGATTTTCCCAGAGAAGCGGGTGCCTTGATCTGATCACACGGGAGGCTGTGGAAGGTAGACCCCAAGTGGCAAACACATTTTGTTTTGTTAACAGTCTCTGTGCCACGGTGAGGACATCAGGCTTGCAGCGAGGGAAGACTTCAACCCACACGGAAAACATACAAGGATGTTTGGATGACCCCTACTAAGTGGCAGTGGAATGAAGTCCAGTGGCTGGGGTTCAGAGGATCCAGAGAGAGGAGGTTTTCTTTCCATAGAGAAAAATGATTTTTCCCCCCCAGGGTTACAAGCATGACAGGTCAGACGTTGCCGGTAGACTGTAGAAGTCTTCCTGCCAATGTCTATTTACAGTTGGAGTCATCTTGGAGGCACCACGGGCGGGTGAAGGAATGCAAGATGTGGGGGAGGGGGGAGGTTGGCCAGGGAGCAACCGGCTGGGCCACCGTCTCCCGTCTGCCATAGCCCCGACCGGCTGTTGAAAGGACAGAATGGACTTGATCCACGTGTGCCCCGCCACCCCCACCATCTTTCCACAGGCTGTTGTTACTGCCTTGGCGTGAAAGTCGGTTAGAACATCTCCCTGATACTGGGTTCAGCCCCTTTCGTGTGAGCCTCCATTTTGACGATAACAGACAACACTTTATGCCAGGGCAGAGAAGACTTCCGGGAAGAAAGATCCCATCATTTCTGGAACAGTTAGAACACATCGGTGTACAGACACAAGCCAAAGAAGACTTCACGTTGTTCCTTCCTCTTTGACAACACTCTCCCGTGTCATCGAACCTCTCCAAGAAACTTACTCAGTTTCATCTCTCTCATTTCTCAGGAGAGAGAACACATTTTTGAGCTATTTTGAGGGCCCTCTCCTCCTGGATCCTATCTCAAAGTGCGTTCGAAGCCCAAAGGACTTCATCTGTCCTTCAATTTTTGGGCAAATGTGTCCAAAATATCCAAAAGATTGTAAAGCACTTAATCTGATAGGTCACTGTGAAACAGTGCTTCGTTAGCCATGTCACCAACATCCCAAGGAAAGACTTGCTAGGCAGAGAGAGAAGCTTCTTCTTCAGTTCTGAGCCAAACCTGGTTCTTTGAATATCGAGAGGACTAAGTTGATGTGAGTCCTCCAAGACCTGATAAAGGCAACCTAGAAAATAAGTGATGACTTTTGACA